>NC_136976.1:40426930-40609430 GCF_032717465.1 Coenobita brevimanus
GATAATACTCAGTGAATGCCAGATAAATTATTACAGATACAAACTATTATCAAAAATGACTGACAAAGAACCCTACATAAATTACAATTTCACTAGGCCTACAAATTAAACTTATGCTATACAGTACAAGAACAAAATGCAACAACAGTTATACTCAAATTACACACAGCTGCTAGATGGTTGGAGATTTCTTGAGCACTCACAATAATAATATCTGTACAGGGGAGGACAGAGATGTGAACAAAATGAGGAGCAGATCTAAGTGGCAATGATGCAGAGACTGAGCTCATTATATAGGGGCCAGGAGAGCTTGATACAACTTGTAATGAGGACGCGCAAATGAAGCCATGGGGACAAAGAGATGACAATCCCGCAAAGTATAACAGAGATGTCGACTTACTCTACTATAACGGTAGAAGGGGGGGACTGAGGCAGAACACGCTCGTGATCAAACATGCAGCATACTGTGCGTTAAAATTACACAGAGGATGATGAAATCATAGGCTATGTAACACCTCCCCACAAAGAAAAAAGAAATTTACAAAGGAAATTTCTTATTACTCTAAAACAATCTGTATATGGCATTACAGACCATGCAAAGGTCTTTCCTAATGTTGCAAAAAATGAGATCTCCCTAGCACGTTCAGTCATAGGTACTTGCCAGTATCCCTTTAACAAATCAAACTTACTTATGTACCTAGCCTTTCCGATCTTGTCTATGCAATCTTCCACACGAGGGAGAGGGTAAGTGTCTGTTTTGGTTATCTGATTAACACGTCTGTAGTCGATGCAAAGCCTCTGTGACCCACCTGGCTTAGGGACTAGAGTGACAGGAGAACTCCACTCGCTCTGACAGGGCTCAATCATCTTGTGGTCCAACAGGTAGCCAAGCTCCTTCTGGATGAGAGGAACTTTCACTGGGTTCACACGGTAAGGAGGCAATTTAATTGGCTTTGCGTCTCCAACATCGACATCATGCATCAACACAGTGGTTCTTCCTGGAGTGGCACGGAACACTTGCGGGTACTCCTGCAGTAATGCCGAAAACTCCTGCCTTTCCTTAGGAGGTAGATGAGAAAGCTTAGTCTGGAGATCATTCATGATATCAGGATTCTTCCCCAAACTATCACTCAGGCTCATACTGCATGGGAGAACTTCACTTGTAGACTCGGGTGGAACAGCTACAGTGCAGACTGGATTATTTTCGTCCCGCCTGTGATATAACTTTAGCATGTTGATGTGACATAGTTGCTTGCTCTTTCTACGATCTGGTGTGGCGATGACATAGCTGACATCACTGAGTTTCTTCTCCACGAAATAAGGGCCACTAAACTTGGCTTGAAGAGGTTGCCCATGAACTGGTAGCAGAATCAAAACTTGATCTGGCTGAAAGTGGCGTAACCTGGACTTCTTGTCATACCAAGTCTTCATCTTCTCCTGAGCAGCTCCTAAATTCTCTCTCGCCAGCTGTAAAGCAGTGGACAGCCGTTCTTTGAACTTCATCACATACTCCAGCAGGTTGACGTCATCTTCCTCCGACAGCCAGCATTCCTTGAGTAACTTAAGGGGTCCTCTTACTTCATGGCCAAACAGTAGTTCAAAAGGTGAGAAGCCCAGTGATTCATTTGGAGATTCTCTTGCAGCAAACACAACGAATGGAAGACCTTTATCCCAGTCTTTCTGATGTTCCAAACAGTATTTCTTGAGCATCGATTTGAGTGTTTGATGATATCTCTCCAACGCTCCTTGGGTCTGGGGATGGTAAGCTGAAGACGTGATCTGGGTGATGCCCAACTCTTTCAGAGACTGCTTGAAAACGTTTGACATGAAATTACTTCCCCGGTCTGACTGTACCTCCTTAGGCAGACCAAACTTTGTGAAGAACCCTAGCATTTCCTTAACCACGTTCTTTGCTGAGATGTTTCTAAGTGGAATGGCTTCAGGATAACGAGTAGCCATATCAATCATGGTCAACACATAAGAAAATCCTGAAGAAGTCTTAGGAAGAGGGCCCACAATATCCACCAACACACGGGTGAAAGGCGCCTCAAAAGGAGGAATGGGAACTAGAGGTGCAACCTTTTCGGTCTGATTACACTTCCCCACAACTTGACAGGTGTGACAAGACTTACAATACCAGGAAACATCCCTGAAGATACCTGGCCAGTAGAAGTGTTTCAAAATGCGTGCCACAGTCTTCCTCACTCCAAGGTGTCCTGCCAAACTGGAATCATGAGCCACTCTAATGATATCCTGCCTACAAACACGAGGGATGACAACTTGATGTACAACCTCCCATTCACAGTCGGCTGATGCTGTTGGGGGTCTCCACTTCCTCATAAGTACTCCTGACTTTACATAATAACAAGTAGAAGCACCGGCTGACTCTTCCTCACTGCAAGCAGAGTTAGCTAGACCTTTCAACTCAGGGTCAGCAACCTGCAACTCAACCAACTCTTGACGAAACAAGTTATCAACACTACGGGGTACTGCCTCATCTGGTGAGTGGTCCAAATTAGCAAGAAAAGTGTCAGCTAGGATAACATCATCATCATCATTATCCTCTAAATCACCAGTAACTTTAGACTTAGCCCTAGTGACAGCACATGCAGGGAACACATCAGGGACATCACAATCCCGGGACGCAGCCACTGGCTCACTAGACAACTGAGGAGCTGGACACACTTGACTTCCACCAATATCATTTCCAAGTAAGAAAGTTACACCTGACATTGGGAGTGTCTCAACCAACCCAACCATAACAGAACCATTAACAAAACCAGACTCTAAATTCACTCTGCACAGAGGAACAGAGAAGTAATTATTCCCTACACCTTGTAAGATTACAGTTTCATCAGAGGAATTAACATTAGAGCCTAGAACACTGGTCAGCATAAGGGATTGGCAAGCACCTGTATCACGATATATTTGAACTGATTTCCTGTCATTACTGTCCAGAGGACTGACAAAACCATCAGACAGGAAATTAGCACATGAACTCTTGAGAGTGTCACCCACGTTACTGCTCAAAAGAGGAGCTCCATCATGAGAATTTAAGTTACCCCTCAAAGCAGGTTCAGTTAACTCAGTTAAAGAATTCTGGGAACTCTCAAGAGTGGACACTAGACCAATTGACTGAATATTTAAAGACTCCTTTTTGTTCACATCACGCTGTCTCCTGAAACATCTCTCCGTAGTATGACCAAGCTTACTACAATAAGTACATTTACTTTTCTGAAATCTAGAGGTGAAGCTGGTATTTACTTCCTGAGAAACATCATCCTTATTCTCTTTCCTGTTACCTGTACTCTGAGTAGAGGCAACGTACTTACTCTCAGCTTTCCCTTTTTCTCTAGAATATCTCTTGTGAGTGAGAACATACTCATCAGCTAAAACTGCAGCATCAGACAAATTATCTATTCTTTTCTCATCAAGATATAGGCTTACATCTTTATAAATACACCTTTTGAAGTCCTCCAGCAAAATCATCTGCTTAAATTTGTCAAAATCAGAATCCACATTCTTAGAATTTAACCACTGCTCTAACAGATCTTCTTTGATTTTTGCATACTCAACATGGGATTGCTTATCTTGCTTGTAAGTTGTCCTAAATTTTACTCTATAGGCTTCAGGAACAAGCTCATAGGCCTTAAGAATTAAGCTCTTAACTACATCATAATTATCAGATTGATCCTGAGGCAAAGATGCATAAGTTACTTGAGCTTTACCGGTGAGAACAGTTTGAAGGAGTACTGGCCAATACTCCTTAGGCCAATTAAAACCTGTAGCTACCCTCTCAAACAACTGAAAATACTTTGTTAAATCAGATTCATTAAAAGGAGGGACAAGTTTAACATTTTTAGCCACATCAAAATCATCAGAGCTAGATGATCCAGTTCCACCTTGTTTCATGCGATACTCATGGTCTGCCTGAATCCTGGCAAGTTCAGCTTGTGCCTGAGCCTGTATCTGTGCCTCTTCAATACGAGCCTGAGATTCCGCCTGCTTAGCATTTGCCTGAAATTCAGCTTCTTTAGCACGAGCCTCCTGCAGAGCTAGCTGTAACTTAGCTAATTCAATCTGCGTTTGCTCATTTGGAGGAGTTACATTAAACAAGCTTTTATTAATCATGCCAACAATTTGATCTTTAGAATGATGAGAGTGAACTGCAATTCCCAATTGTTGAGCAACAAGCTTAAGTTCATTCTTTGTTCTGTTTTCTATATCACACACTGTTTGCACATTTGACAAAAAATCCCTGGCTTCATCAAGTGTAGAAATAGTAGCCATCATGAATATATCACAGTCACAAAATATCAAACAATATCCTTATGATAATATCCTGAATATCCTGGCAGGGTCGCCAAATTTATGTTACGGAACAGAGAAAGATAACGTACACTTTAAGTGAGAATACGAAGAGTCACTACTGTCCCGTAAAGTTCCAGGTTCAAAACAAAAGAGTTAGGTAAAATTACAAGTTAAAGTTTAATGCTTAAATTAACAACAAAACATTCAGAACTCATAAGGATAATGTAATGGCAAATAAACAGGTTAAATATATGGTTAACTGCAATAGCCTCTATTAACACGAAGTTAGCAAGAGTAAATTTATCTAAGTCAGCCCTGATAAAATGAGATACCAGATAATACTCAGTGAATGCCAGATAAATTATTACAGATACAAACTATTATCAAAAATGACTGACAAAGAACCCTACATAAATTACAATTTCACTAGGCCTACAAATTAAACTTATGCTATACAGTACAAGAACAAAATGCAACAACAGTTATACTCAAATTACACACAGCTGCTAGATGGTTGGAGATTTCTTGAGCACTCACAATAATAATATCTGTACAGGGGAGGACAGAGATGTGAACAAAATGAGGAGCAGATCTAAGTGGCAATGATGCAGAGACTGAGCTCATTATATAGGGGCCAGGAGAGCTTGATACAACTTGTAATGAGGACGCGCAAATGAAGCCATGGGGACAAAGAGATGACAATCCCGCAAAGTATAACAGAGATGTCGACTTACTCTACTATAACGGTAGAAGGGGGGGACTGAGGCAGAACACGCTCGTGATCAAACATGCAGCATACTGTGCGTTAAAATTACACAGAGGATGATGAAATCATAGGCTATGTAACAATATATATATATAGTTTTTAGAATTCACTCATCTATCATTTACGAAAGTAATGCCTATTCCTCCCGGGACACTATACATACAGACAGACAGACAGACAGACAGACACACACACACACACACACACACACACACACACACACACACACACACACACACACATACATATATATATATATATATATATATATATATATATATATATATATATTATATATATATATATATATATATATAATATTTGCGCTCCAATCGGATTGAGCCGGTGAAGGTTAATATCCAAGGGATGGTTGGGCTTGACTGCTCATGTAATGCCACTCAGGGATAAATGAGGCTGGTCACTTTCATCTCAAATGTCGGGACCAACTGCCTAGCCCCGTGCTCCTACGCTCCTCATGGGGCAATGTAGGATTGGATGATATATATATATATATATATATATATATATATATATATATATATATATATATATATATATGTATGTATGTGTGTGTGTGTATAATATGTATATCTATCTATCTATCTATCCATCCATCTGTCTATGTATATATATAATATGAATATCTATCAATCTATCTATATGTAATATATATACTCTCAGAGAGACAGAGGCAACTGAGCATTATTAAATTACAAGGGAGGAAACGTGACGAGTACGAACAGTTAAGTGGCTGCCACACATCGTAATCGTTATCGAACACTGAAATATACTGATTCACTGTTAAAATACTGTGCTTGTTAAAGTATAAAACTAATAAGACTGTCAAGAGTTAAAATACAGGAAGACAGGAGGGTAAAAGAATGATAAAGTACTCTTATGAATCGTTATCACTGAAATCATAGGCCTGGTTATGGTAAAAATATATTAATCTTTATTAGGACATAATTTTGGACATAATTTGTAGCATTCTGGATGTTAGTATACAGAACATATATTACATATATCTATATCTATCTATCCATCTATACTTATATTTATATATATGGAACCTTTGGTCGTCCTGATTTTGACTGTGAGAATAAATGGGTTGTGATTCTGTTGTCACATCAGGCTGGTCCTCTCTTCCCATAGGGTGGCTCCATCGACTCATCCTGGAAGACATGGAAGAGCGTTACGACCCGGAAAAACGCTGGCATAATCTCGCAGGTTACATCTCTGCTCCCTTGTTACTCATTTCACCCCCTCATTACAGATCCTGTCGCACCCAACCAAACGTGCAATGTCTACCTCCTCTCACACTATGCCCATCTCATTCCTCCCCTCACTGCTATTTCTCACCTTTGTTACAACTCCCTTATTACTGAACCTTGACCCCTAGTTCAGTGACTCTCAGCTGAGGTCTGTGAACCCCTTGGGACTCTACGGACAGACAACCAGCACTATCCAAAATTAGTAGGCATTTTATTTTATTTTTTAGTATTTACTTTCATAGCACAAATAAATGTCAATAGTAACACGAGGGAGCACTCAGCGCGTATAACCCTCACGCCTTCCAGCTGGTCTAAGGGCCTATTTGACTTCGTTAGTGACTTGACCTTCCACCAATCATTCTCAGAGGTGAATTACTTCATTCTTACCTTATCCTGAATCCTTCCACTAAGTTTGGTCTAAATCGGATAAAAACTGTCTAGTTGATCTTGCCATGTTACCTTGACCTACAATATATTCTAAAAAAAAAAAAAAAAAAAAATGGTCAACCCATTGGCTGATCCTCAACCATTTCACCAAGTTTGGTCCAAAGTGGACCGAAACTGTTGTAGTTATTTTTTCATGGAAATCTTGTTTTGTGACCATGACTTGTGAGTGATTGTTCTCAAGATCAGTTCCCTTTGTCTTTGCCGTACCATCTACCCTTCCACCAGGTTGGGTCTAAGTCGGATCAAAACTGTAATATTCGACCTTCTTCTGTAACAATGATCTTTGACGCATTGTTTTCAAGACAGAATTCCTTCGCCCTTGCCTAACACTGAACCTATCCACCAAGTTACGTATGAATCGGATGAAAAATAAGTAAGTGATCATGACCCTTGACCTGTTTTAAAAATCATCGAGTGAATCTTAAAAATCATTGAGTGAAATCTTCACTGACCCTCATTCCTGCCACCATGTTTGGATAAGACGCATCTATAAACTAAACTGTTTGCTACACACACACACACACACACACACACACACACACACACACACACACACACACACACACACACACACACACACACACACACAAACACACACACACACATACAGAGAGAGAGAGAGAGAGAGAGAGAGAGAGAGAGAGAGAGAGAGAGAGAGAGAGAGAGAGAGAGAGAGAGAGAGATCATAATACATCTTATCAGATTCCGTACAGATAGGTTCAGCAAGATTCCCATACCGCACATAATGCATCCTATAAGCAACCAGTGAAATTATGCACAGTGTAACTGTTCCAGCTCCCCCGCCTACATAATTAGCCCTTCTCACTAATAAGCTTCATGTGTGATACGTTGGTAATAATCAGTCTGCCTAATGCTTACGATAGCAAAGTGTATAATATTGCTGTACTGTTATGCTTCTATGTATAAAATCACCATAATACTTGTAAACTTGGTGAGAGTTGCTTTGACCAACATCATTGAACACAGTGATAGTACAGATGTATGTATCATGTATCTGTTACTGTTTTTGGTAGAGCATCATCTGATTTTAATTTATGAGTGCTTGATATAAAACCACTTCGGATGTTATTAGCAATTAAGAAGTACCGTCGCATTGTCTGATATACAGAAAATGTGATATGACGACATTGGACAATAAGATACTGCCAGAATGAATGATGTATAATTAATATTTGCTGTTATGCTCAACTACTGCAGTGTTTTAATACCAAGCGATGTATTGTGAATCCTTGTACTAACATTAAAAACGGAGATATTACTAATGCAGTGTGCTAAGCCGACTCCGCTCTTTCTTTACCCCTGCACAATTGTTGACTCTATACAGGGGTTTTATCCGCCCCTGTGTGGAGTACAACTCTCATGTATGGGGAGGCTCCCCACATACAGCTCTTCTCAATAGGGTGGAGTCAAAGGCTTTTCGTCTTATTAACTCTCCTCCTCTTACTGACTCCCTTCAACCTCTGTCTCTTCGCCGCACTGTTGCATCTTTATCTCTTTTCTATCGCTACTTTAATGGTCACTGCTCCTCTGAACTGTCTGCTTGCATTCCTCCACCTCTACGACGGGCGCGTAGCACCCGTCTTGCAGCAAACTCTCATCCCTTTTCTGTCCAACTCTCTAATGCAAGAGTTAACCGTTACTCCCAGTCTTTCATTTATGCAACAGGCCAGCTCTGGGACTGTCTCCCTCTGTCTGTATTTCCTGCTGCCTATGATCTCCAGTCTTTCAAACGTAGTGTGTCCAGGCATCTCAAAATGATCGGATCTTGAATTTGGCTCTCTATTGTATTTTGTTTTTCTCTTGGAGGGAACTGTTACTACGGGCTCATGGCCTTTGGTTCCTTCTTCCTCGCATAAAAAAAAAAAAAAAAAGATATATCATCAGTCAAAATATGATTAGTATCTAAAGGGTCTCTTACATGAAGGGGAGCTGTATCATCAGTCAAAATGTACTTAGTAAATAAGAGATACAATCCTATTGGATGGCATACAAGTAATATGGAATAAAGAGGATGGTAATATTGTGATTGTAATGGGCATTCGCTTTATCATTAATCATTTCAGTTCCTCTGTATCAAGCACTGTTTGATGTGTTATAGTATTAACATCAGACTGACAAGATTGTTATTCTGGGTTGTACAGATGTGCTAATATTATACCATTAAACGCTGTAACCTCATAGGCCTCATCCACTACTGAAATATCACTGTGTATTATGGCGTTAACGTATTACAGGTACAACACAAACTTTCTGGCACCCTTGGTTGTAGATCCTAGCTGGACGAACCATTTTGCCGCACTAACCGAGGCCACAGGTCACATAATAATTGAACAGGGATCAACGGAGGTCACGTAGTATAATAATTGAAAGATACACCTCTGACCCACTATCCTACAGTGTAATCACACCCATGTTCTAATTTACGTTCTTTATGAAACGACTGAGCCTCGTTCGTTATCAAGCTACGTGACTAGTCCACGTCATCTGACGCTGTCGGAACCATTCCATCATCATTCGATCATGCTCAGTACTCTTACCATATTTCATAGCTTTTCTAATGTTCATTTGCTTCTTTGGATCAATGTCTGCATAGAATGTCTATATTTTTTTCCTTTGCCTCTTTTTACATAAGCAGTTGACGAACCAGTATCATATTTGTCGCACAACTTCCGCGTGGGAACACCACGGTCCGCTTCTTCAACTGTTCCACCTTATCCATCGTTATTGTTTTTTTTTTTTTTTTTTTTTTTTTAAGCATAATAAATATGTCTTACTGCATTAAATCCCCCCAAATAGCTGTTAATACACGATTGTGACCTGACATGCGAGTGAAAATTTTCGTGAGGCTACAGGCAGCCAGTGTGGTAGGTCACTGAGTAGCTACGCATCAGTTACCATGGTAACGGCGTGCCTCGTGGCGACTGGCTTCCACAGGCAGACAACTCCAAATGTAATGAAGCATTTTGCCCGCCACACTCATTTATGAAGTGTCTCAGTAAATACCAGTGATGGAAAAGCTCTTTTGATTTGACTGTGGTAGTAATTAAGAAAAAACCTGAAGTGGTGATAGGCCTATAGTATTTAAGGGTAAAAATAACTAAAAGAATGAGAAATTTGATGAGTGTTGTATTCACAAGAACTGAAATTGATGGTTAGGTATGGTTAATCGTGAGAATTTCATGTTCACAGACAGAGTACCGATTACAGTGCTGGCTCACAAAGTTAGGAGATTTATGAGAGAAAAAGATCGTCTGGTTCACAACTGAAAATAGTAGAATCCGTATAAACATTGCTGATCCACTCCCTCCAGCCTCTCTAAGGGTCATTATTTGGATATAAGGCAAAAAAATAAGTGTAAACTTGTGGCCTCTGAACCAGTTAACACATATTTCCATTTATTGCTTCATTTGGTTATTGGGGGGGGGGGTGTCATTGCGGTAGCTTGGCGGACAAATTAACCACGATGAAAGAAGTTTGGCTGTATTGGAACAGATTGGTGATTATGCTTGACACCACCACTGATACTATTTTTTTTTCTTTTTTTTTATAGAAGCCATAGTTAGGGTTAAATGTAAGTTAAATAAGAATCAGACGAAAAACAAACATCACCATCAAGACATGTAATGTAAGCAATCTAAGTGACCACACACTAAATCTGTGGTCCCCTGGTAAACTAGTCCGGCGTTTGCGGGAATTTCAAGTAACATCCCGTAATTTTTTATGGATTATAGGAGGTACCGGACCTTACGATGCCGGAAAATTGGTGTTGTACCCCTTATGTGTATTATGGCAGTTTAATTATAATGGTAATAGAATAGAAACAAAGAGTGAAAGCAGTAGTATCGATTATAGTATTAAAGTTGGTTATATATCGGTTATATAAATTATGAAATATACAGTGATATGTGGTATATATTAAGTATATAAAATTTGCTTCAAGTGTATACGTAGGTTCATGAAGCATCATCATACATTACATTCGTCCATCACGCTGCTAAATCACTGTATATAATATCCAGAACATAGCAGTATGAATCAGTGCCATCCCACATCGTCTACTCCATTCCAGTTGAGGTAATATTAAGTCCAAGTGATTCTAAAGATATTCCCCAACCCGTATATTTTCAGCCCAAATGTTACCAGGTCACTAATAAACCTCTTATTATACAGTACCCTGGTCGTGCTTCCAGTGCGTGCTGGTGTAGTATTAAAAAAATTGTCAGTCACTGAACAACTAGATTTCGTCATTTTTCGTCCGCGTCTGCGTACAAGCGTAGCGGGCTTAACCAGTCTAAAACCACAAATTAACAACTGGCAAGATACTGTACTGCAAAAAGAAAAGACCCAATCGAGTCAGGCTCGACTGTGCTCTATGTAAGGTGATCTTACATGAGTTTGAAACATCCATACATAACGTAGAAGTGTGTGTGTGTGTGTGTGTGTGTGTGTGTGTGTGTGTGTGTTCAGGATTAGACCTATGAGCTTTGCGACTATGAACCAGTAAGCAGAAGGCAGCATAAGTATCACCCATACAAACCCCCATGGATAGTAATTCCAGTCAATACTTTAACAGTTCATTACTAACTTCCATCCCGATCACACCCCAATCTCTAGCACACGGCTCACTAACTTTCCATTATTCACTGCTCACCTCCTCACCTCTGTCCCTCACCGACCATTCCCCATTCTGACGATGGCGCATTATACTACAGTACAGAGACAATGGGGGAAAATAATGCTCTGGATGGTTTTGGAATATGCTCGTACACGTTAATTGGTGACACTGACAATATATTAGTATTCACGAAAGAAATTGATCAAATTATGACTTGATCAAATTATGAGGTGGAGGGATGGAGTTGAGAGGTATATGAGGGAGGGGGGGGTGAGTTGGGGGGAGGGGAGTCAAATGGTGGGTGACAGAGTGACTTGGAGGCGTTTTGTCTGCTGCCACCCTTTGCGGGATTAGGGCGTCGGGCTATAGATAGATAGATAGATAGATGACTTGACAAATGGCCAGTGCAAAATCAATGTAGCATGAATCAACCTTGACTTGCTTGTCTGTATGTGGTGGATATTAGTTTAAAGCAGGAATTAGAAAGCAAGGTGTGTCATCCATGAGAAATATACGAAAAGGAGCTAGCTTAGTTTTTGCAAATGCGTTCTACGAAAGCAAAATTAGCAGGAATAAAAATGAAGCAGGAGTATCCAGCCACAACGTAATCTTAGTGAATAATGAGACTAAAATATGTGGAAGCGACCTTGGAATGGCAATGTATGATACAACTTCAAAAAGCAGGCTAGAGCAGTACTAATAATTTATATGAGAGACGGTAGATAAACGTAAATGCAATATCTTTAGGAAGGCATTACAGACCTCTTGATGAAAGGAAACAATTCGTCAAAGAAGAGGGAGGAAGGGACTGGCAGCAGAATTCTTGCCATAAACGTCAGCCTGTTTAGGATAACGGCTTTTCCCTTCATTTAGTAATTGGATGAGAAAGTGTTAGGAGAAGTAGCTTGGGATGGTTTGGCCATGTGAAATGAAAGGAGTGAGAGGCTGACTAATAAAGTGTATGAGAGTGAGGTGGACGGAGGGAGGGGCAAGAGGGAGATCGAGAATAAGGTGGAAGAAAGGGGTTTAGAAGTACCGTGCGGTAATAGTGGTATGGGACAGGGAGAGAACTGCCCGATGGTAGAGGACAGAGCGACGTGGAAGCACGTTATTTGTCATCCCTACCGGGATTAAGACGTTTTTGCTGTAGATAGATTAATGGATAGATGATGGTGCAGTCCTAGCCAGGTATATAGGAGTCTTGCTCCACCTCTTCTTGGACAAATTAATCTCCATCAGTATCTGAGCTGCTGCTGTTATTAGTTTTTTTTTTTTTTTTTTTTTTCAGTTCGAAAAAGAACGATGTTTTCTTTAGTTCATTTATCTGTGGTGGGTATGTATACAAAATATTTTGTAACTCATCTCTGATTACCTCCGATAATATCTCGTCTTCTGATACGTAGGATTTATCTTTTCGCCTGATGTGTAAGAACGAAGTATATATATATATATATATATATATATATATAGTTGAATAACTACCGAGATATACACAGATGGATAGATAGACATTGAGCGAAATGACAAAATTGCTGCCAAGCTGTCTGCATAGTTACCGTACCATCTGCTTTAAAATCTGTAGAAACAGGACTTTCATCCACTTTTGCTTGAGAGAGAGAGAGAGAGAGAGAGAGAGAGAGAGAGAGAGAGAGGGAGAGGGTGCTGGAGTTGGAAATATATTCAGTACGCCGAATGTTTGTGTTGTGTCGTGGATCTGCGTGCTCTACGTGTCTGCCTCGTACACAAAAAGTATAGACTTGCCTAAGGATCATCTCTTCTGAATCTGAAGAAAGGTTACTGCCACTACAATACAGTATTTTCTGTGTCCCAAGTCTAACTGTAAGGAATACGAATTTACGAATTTAAGTTGCAATGTAAAAGTCACCTATGCTAAATCTACTAGAACATAGCCAGTGACCGCCTGTTCCTTCTTTTATGATTATTAGTAATGTAACAATATCACAACTAACACAACAACTTATAAATACAGTATATGACAGGTGAACCAATGCTTTGCAAAGATCTTTTACATTTTCACGCAAAGACTAGATGGTGTACAGCTTCAGACAGTACTGCGTGTAATCTTCAGTTCTAATTCATTCATTCGTTCATATGCCGTTGCCGCAGCTATTATTCATGTCTCTGCGGTGACGTCCTTTTTGGCTTCTAAAAAACTTACCGCACTGAAGAGGTTAATGAAAGCTGTATGTAACTCTTCTGATTCGAAATGTATCGGTTAATCTAAATTTAATCGTTTGGAGATAGCAAGAACTTTCGAGCCACCACCACTGCCACCACCCTAACCATTACCACTGCTATTATTACTACAACCATCATCACCACTACCACAACCATGATCAGCTGTAGCACCACCACCAATACCACCATCATAACTACCATCACTATCACCACATCAATACCATCACCATCACTGCTACCACCACAACTATCATCACTACCACCACCATCACCATCACCACCTCTACTCCCACCACAACCATCATCACTGCAATCACCTACTCACAGCCACCACCACCACAAACTATTATCTCTACACCCAGCACTACTGCATCCAGTACCTAAAGTTGCTCCACTAAACTACCATCACCACTTTTACTAACAGTGCCACCACCACCACCTTCTCCAACAGTTAGTACTACCACCACCACCACCACCACCTTCTCCAACAGTTAGTACTACCACCACCACCACCACCACCTTCTCCAACAGTTAGTACTACCACCACCACCACCACCACCTTCTCCAACAGTTAGTACTACCACCACCACCTTCTCCAACAGTTAGTACTACCACCACCACCACCTTCTACAACAGTAAGTACCACCATCACCACCACCTCCTCCAATCGTAAGTACCACCATCACCACCACCTTCTCCAACAGTAAATGCCACCATCACCCCCCCCCCCACCATCCCCGGTAGCTCTGTATGTGTAGGAGGAAACACAAACTCAAGAGTTTCCTTCCACCTGGAGAAACTTTTATCGAATTTCAATGAGAATCAAATAATGAAGGGACCTGTATTTCCAAACTTATGCTCTGCAGGCATTGCTTCTTGCCTCTGAAAATATTAACAGAGGGAAGATGTTCACAAAGTTTGGCTTTCACGATAACACGCAGGTATGCTCAAGAAAAGCGAGTTTTAAAAAAAGATAATACACCCCTCTGATGATTAGATACAACGATTTTAAACAGTTCAGTAATTTATATACTGTATATGGTATTTAGTTAATGTTATAGTGTGATTTTCTTTATATCCCCGGTCTATTTCTGGGTAGTATTTTCATTAAGTATTCTGTGGAAATATTATATATCGGTAATAAATTGGTTTAACTTGCATGCCATTTATTTAAGATTAGCCTGACATGTGCCCAAACTTGATGTAATAAGCTCTAAATTGACTGACTCTCAACTTCATTTCTGTTTCACTTTCAAGGGGAAAGTATAATATTATGTTACGCTTGAGTGAAATACTAAAGGAATAAAACAAAACAGCAACAACAACAACAATAAGGAGAAAGAGGGGAGGGAAAGAATATATGTAAAAAAAAAAAGAAATGAATTACAAATAGATAACAGGAGGAAGAGAATATCAAGGAACTGAAGGAAGAAGTCTTAATTCCATGAAACCTTTGGCACATATTTTTTCTTATTACTGTCAGACGTTTTTCAGTTCGAGAGTCCCATATTGGTGAAGGGAAATAATTAAAGTTGTATCTAAAGCCCCACTCGGAAGAGTCCCCACTAAGATGAATGTAACTGTCGAACGTGGAAAATATATCAGTCTCTCTCTATCTCTCTCTCTTAGGTAAAGTGGTCATCCAGGGTCCTAGGCAATGCAGGTATGCACGATCATGGTGTTACTCGGGCAACGCCGAGTATATATATATATATATATATATATATATATATATATATATATATATATATATATATATATATATATATATATATATATATATATATATACTGTACATACACCAGTATAAATATATCATCATCATCATCATCATCATCATCCGTACCTCCTTTCCCACTCAAGGGCAGGGTGAGAGTAGCAATGTCCAGACAGCCCAAATTTGCTCAGTCCAATGGGTCACGCTTCCATTCAAGCCCCTGGAATCCTGGCTTCATCGGATACACCAATAACATTCACCACGTTCTGCAGCTTCACACAAACGTATCTATCTATCTATCTATCTATATCTGTATCTATATCTATCTATCTATCTATCTATATCTATCTATCTATCTATCTATATGCCACCCTGAGGTGGCCGAGCAATATGTTCAGTTAATGAATTTTTGTTCGGTAAAACAATGGACGCGCGGGAAACACCGACCAGTGTGGTTTCCCTACCCGCACACACGCACGCAGGGAAGCCCTGCATTGCCCGGGTAAAACCCAATGATCACGCCTACCGGCATTGCCTGGGACCCTGGATGACCACTGTACCTGTGGGAGATGATCTCCGGTGTCCCATTTAACCAGTGAACCTTTGTTCCTCCTTGGGAAAATTCCAGAGACATATTGCCCATGGACCTATGTTCCCACTGCCCATCCATCCACCCACTCACCAACTCTACCCATCCACACTCCAACTTTTCCATCCACCCTGCCCACCCACTACTTATCTATCCTGCCCACCCACTACCCATCTATCCAGCCCAACCACACACACCCAACCCTGCCAACTCAACCCACCCCCCTGCCCCAACACTCCCACACACTCATCTCACCCTGCCTCTCAACACCCACCCATCCACTCAACTCTGCCCAATCATCCCACCCACCCTGCCCACCCCACCAGTCCCCCCACCCATCTTCAGCTGAAGTACTTTCTGCCATCACTTGGCTCAGTACTAACAAGGCATATTGGCTTGATGGGGTCCCTTCTGTTGTCCTCAAGGACTGTGCTTCTGTGTTTACATCCTGCCAAGGTAAACTCTTTCGCTTTTGTCTGTCAACCTGTATCTTTGTGCTCATTCAGCCTGTCCCAAAGAAGGGTGGCCATTCCCGGCCCTCTAACTATAGTTCAGTTGCTCTAACATCCTGTATTTCTAAAGTATTTGAATCCGTTCTTTAAAAAATAAAAATAAAGCACCATTCGTATCATGACTTTCTAGCTGCTTGCCAGTATGGGTTCCGTCAGGGGCACTGCACTGGCTACCATCTCACTTTTCTTTCAAACTCGTGGTCATCCTCCATTCGGGACTTTGGCGAAAGCTTTGCCATTGCACTTGACATCTCGTGTCCAGCATAAATCTTTAATTTCAAACTGCCCTCTTACGGTTGCTATCCTTCTATCTGTGCCTTCATCTCTAGCTTCCTTTCTGGTCGTTCTATAGCTGCTGTTGTAGACGGCCACTGTTTTTCTCCTAAAGCTATCAACAGTGGTGTTACTTAGGGCCGTGTTCTATCACCAGCTCTCTTCCTTCTGTTCATCAATGACCTGAGCGGTACATCTAATCCTATCCACTCATACGCTGATGACTCCACCCTTGACCTTTCCATATGCTTCTCGGAGCGTCCATCTCAACAGTTGCTTCAGCAAGTTAGGGATGAGGCTATGGCACACTTAATGTCTGGCTTGGCTTATATCTTTGGTTGGGGTAAGAGTAATCTTGTTTTTAATGCATCAAAAAACTAGGTTCTTACATCTTTCGACCCGTCAAAATCTTTCAGGAGTATCCTCTAATTTCTAACAATATCCAGCTCAATTATTCGTCATGATTGAACACACTTGGGGTTTCATTGTCTCAGGATGTATATTGGAAAGATAATATTACGTCTCTTGTAAAATCTGCTTCCAAGCAATTAGGTGTGCTAAGCCAACTCCGTGCCTTCTTCACCTCTGCACAGTTGTTGACTTTACACTCGGGTTTTATATGCTCCTTTGTAGAGTACAACCCTCATGTGAGGGGAGGCTCTCTATATACAACTCTTCTCACCAAGATGAAGTCAAAAATTTTTCGTGTCATTAACTTTCCTCCTCTTACTGGCTTTCTTCAACCTCTGTCACCTCGCATCACTGTTGCATCTTTATCTCTTTTCTATCGCTGCTTCAATGGTAACTGCTCCTCTGAACTGACAGGTTGCATCCCTTTACCATTACAGCGGATGCATAGCACCTGTCTAGCAGCAAACTCATTTATCTTCTGTCGAACTCTAATGCAAGAGTTAATCGTTACCCCCAGTCCTTTATGTACGCAACAGGTCAACTCTGCAAGTGTCTCCCTCTGTATTTCCTATTGTCTCTGATCTCCAGTCATTAACACGCAGTGTGTCCAGGCATCTCGAAATGAAAGGATCTAGAATTCGGCTCTCTGTTATATTGCTTAATTTTTTCTTGGAAGGAACAATTTAACGGGTATCTGGCCTTTGATTCCTTCTTCCTTGCATAAAAAAAAAAAAAAGGAGATGAACTGAAGAAGTACCAGCGTGGTTCATAGAGGGGTTTGACTTTTCACAGTAAGTACGGACAGTAGATATAGGTTGATAAATAATACAATAAGTAGATAAATAAATAAAAGAATGGTAAACTAACAGTACAGTTTCGAGGGGCTTCTAAGGCTTCAAAATAACAATGGTTGTGTATACCTGGATGGTGACGAAATGGACCTGTGTTAAGGAGGAAAATAAGATAGGAACAGGTAGAAGAGGGAAAAGAAAATAGGAAAAGAAGAAGGGAAGAGGAGGGGAAGGAGGGGATAGATGGGGGATGGAGAGGAGGGAGGGAAGGTGGGACGAAAAGGAAAGAGGGAGGGGATGAGAGGGAGAGAGGAGAGAGAAGGGAAGGGAGGAGGGGAAAGGACTGGAAGCAAGAAAAGATGAGAAAGATGAGGAAGGAAAAGACAGTCAGCACGAGAAGCACAGGAAAATGGAGTTAAGAGTGATGAAAGGAAATAATAAGAAAAAAAGAGGAGATAAGAGGAAGAAAAAAGGGAGGTATCAGGAAGAAGAGGAGGAGGCAAGCAGAAGACGAGGTGAAGAAACGAAATGAAAGGAGATGCGGTATTAAAAATACAACAACAACAGAGTAAGCAGGGAAAAAGATTTATGTGACTCCTTGGCAGGCGCGGACAAGGAGGTGCAGTAAAGCCACGTTAAGTCGCCACCCTCGCTGACGAACACCATAAAATTATCACTGAATGTCTGTCGGCCTACCAGTTTATGAGAGGGCCGCTGCGGGTAGGGGTTTGATGGCAGACGGAGGGGGAGGCGGGGTTGCGAGGTTTTGATGGGAAGGGCAGGGGGAGAAGATTGTGTGTGCGTTTTTTTCTTTCCAGGCTTTGGGAAGAGAGGGAAGTGGGTTGTGAGGTTTCCATATTTCAGGTCTTGCAGGTTGTGTGTTTTGATGGGAGGAGAGAGAGAGGCTTCGTGGGGTTTGCGGGGTTTAGCTTGCAGGTTTTATTGGTTTTTGTGTTTAGGTTTTGTATTTTGATGATGCTAATGGAGGTGTGTTTCATGGTCTGGAAATTTGGTGTTCTGATGAGAGGAGAGGGAAAGAGATTTTTTTTATTAATGTGTTTTAGGGTCCTGCAACACATGATGTATATTTTGGGCTTGATTTTGCTGATTCCAGATTTTATACACCTTAGGAGAGACTTCTCGAACGGAATAGTTAAAACAGCTTTTAATGACCTTTTCACTAATAACAGGCTCTCAGGGGTTGAATGAGAATCCTCTACAGGCAGCAAGAATGGAATAAAACTGATATCCCTTGGCTGAAAGCATTAGGCCTCCCGGGTTTTGTATTTTCTTGAGTGAAGAGTTGTAATGAGGGAAATGGGGAGGGAGGTTTGGAGTTTGATGGGATAGGGGAGCTTGTGAGGTTTGTATGGCTAGGGGTCTTACAGGCTTTTAGTGTTTTTGTGGTTTTTGTGCTTAGACCCTGTGATTTGATGGCAGGAGGAGGTGGGTGGAAGAAGAGGGAACGCACGGTCTTGAGGTTTGTGTGTGTGTGTGTGTGTGTGTGTGTGTGTGTGTGTGTGTGTGTGTGTGTGTGTGTGTGTGTGTGTGTGTTTGTGTGTGTGTGTGTGTGTGTGTGTGTGTGTGTGTTGTGTGTGTGTGCGTGTGCGTGCGTGCGTGCGTGTGCGCGCGCGTTTTAATCGGATCTTGCAGGTTTTGTTAGGGATTGTGGCTTAGGTCTTGGGTTTTTAAGGGGATGAGGATTTGCGTTTTTGTGGAGTTGTGAGCTGACGGTTCTGGGTGGTGCTTCGTAGATCAGGGTCTTGCTTTTGGATAGAGGGAGTCTTAACTACTTCATTACCGTGACTCCCTTTTAATTATTCAGTTTAGGAGAGACATTTCTAGTTGGGGAGAGGGGAGCGATCAAAATATACTTCCCTCACTAATCCCTTTTCTACTAGAGGTGTATCTTAAGCTGAAAAAAAGTATCGTCTGCTGGTAGAAAGAATAAAATCAAAAGTGCGTCATCATACAGAGGTAGTTAAGATTTTGAGGTTGTGCTGTGTGGAAGCTTTGTGGTAGGTTCTATGGTTTAAGGCCTCGTGCATCAAGTTTATTTGGTTGGTGGTGGTGATGGTGGTTGATGGTGGTGGTCGTGATGGAAGAGTGTACGGTAATCTCAAAAAAGGGCTTAGTTAGATCTGAAGGTTTATTGTGTGTATTCAAGGTGCTTTGCTCATGTACACAGAGTCCTTGTTATAATCCGACTTTGTTGACGTTCTTTTCTTGCTTCAAAGTCCACAGTGCGTTATAGATAAGTTACCCATTAAAGTTCATGCTCCGTTACCAATGTTACCCAGTTTACAGCATCAGTAATATATGGAAAAGCTGTGATATTCTGGAACGCATCAGCGACCTAAATAATGAAATAGTGTGTCCAAGGTGTTTCGGGCATATGATAACCAACTCCATTAGCTTGAAGACGAGATATCGGTGTCATTCTCGCTATCACAGGACAGTTTTATTTAGGATGGAGTACCATTGTAATGAAATGAATAAAGGGTTAATGAGGGCTATACCTTGCATCTAATTCCTTGATTTGGAGAAGTCTCAAATTCTTAATTAAAACGTCTAGAGGTGCCGCGAATAAATAGAATAAGACATCCTCGTGTGAAAAGCCCTTGAAAGCTGTTTCAGACGATCATTGTATTGTAAAGATGACGTCTAGTATTTTTTTTTTCTGGATACTGCCAAGCTTTTATATTCAGCTTAAGAGAGACCCGTGACATTGAAAGGGGTAAGTGTATATTGATGACAAAACTACTCGTGAGCATTACGTCATCATCTTACTCCTGCTAAACGTAATCTCTGGATCCTGTGACGAATTGTTTAGTTTATTGTTTCTACTTCTGGGCGATTTTGTTAATTGCTGGAAGGGTTCTCTTGTACTGAAATGGTTAAAGAAGACATAGTTTAAAAGTTCCACCACAGAGTTCCAAAATTCTCTCCTAAACTTCGTCAGATCGAAGTGTGATAACAAACCATGCAAAAAAGAGAAAAATCTTAATGCGGGAATTAAGATCTGTTACTCAGTCTATACTCCCGCGGATGTAGCAGGCTCAATAGAATTACCTTAGCGAATTATCTTGATTAATGTTCGCTTTGAATCTATTTATACGTTCATAATAGACTACTACTATAGATTGCATGAAGAACTTACAAGAGAATACGAACGTGCCGCAATCTGGGTGGTGGTGTGCTTCAATCTTGAGTGATGTGCCGCAATCTGGGTGGTGATATGCTGCAATCTGGGGTGGAGGTGTGTCCCAGTCTGGGTGGTGGAGGTGTGGTGCAGTCTGGGTGGTGATGTGCCTCAATCTGGGGTGGTGGTGAGCCGTAATCTGGGGTGGTGGTGTGCCGTAATCTGGGGTGGTGGTGTGCCGTAATCTGGGGTGGTGGTGTGCCGTAATCTGGGGTGGTGGTGAGCCGTATTCTGGGGTGGTGGTGTGCCGTATTCTGGGGTGGTGGTGTGCCGTAATCTGGGGTGGTGGTGTGCCGTAATCTGGGGTGGTGATGTGCCGTATTCTGGGGTGGTGGTGAGCCGTAATCTGGGGTGGTGGTGAGCCGTAATCTGGGGCCGAATTATGTCGTAATCTGGGGTGATGGTGTGCCGTAATCTGGGGTGATGTGTGCCGTAATCTGGGGTGGTGGTGTGCCGTAATCTGGGGCGGAATTATGTCGTAATCTGGGGTGATGTGTGCCGTAATCTGGGGTGGTGGTGTGCCGTAATCTGGGGTGGTGGTGTGCCGTAATATGGGGCGGAATTATGTCGTAATCTGGGGTGATGGTGTGCCGTAATCTGGGGTGGTGGTGTGCCGTAATCTGGGGTGGAATTATGTTGTAATCTGGAGCGGTGTGCCGTAATCTGGTGATGTGGTGTGCCGTAATCTGGTTTGGTGGTGTGCCGTAATCTGATGTGGTGGTGTTCCGTAATCTGGTGCGGTGGTGTGCCGTAATCTCAGTGGTGGTGTGTTACAATCTAAGGGTCCCGCCGCATCAGGCAGCTCCTCGCCTCTTTTATGGGGTCATAAGGCTCGCTGGTCCCGGCCGTAAATTATGAGGGAGTGCAAGACCAACAGGGCAGCAGCTGCTCTCTTAGCGCCTCACTGCTAATGTGGCGGTGTAGGGTTGGAGTACGGTTTTATGGTGCCGCCACTCTCACACCTTCACACCTACACCCCCCTCCCCCCTTGCCTCACTAGCTCATTGCCTCACCTTCCTCTCCCCACACCTCTCAGCCTAGTGCCTCACCCAATAATCTCAAGTTTCCCTCTCTCTCTCTCTCTCTCTCTCTCTCTCTCTCTCTCATACACACACACACACACACACACACACACACACACACACACACATCCTCGCTCCTCTACCTCCTGCATCGCTCTATCCATGTCTCACATCCCATCATCAACATCCTTCTTACCACACCATCCGCTATCTCACATCCCACACCCTCACCACCCACCTCTTCCCCTCATTATTACTCTGTCCCACCCCCACACACCTTCTGACTGCTCCCTCTGCTTCACACCCTCACTCGCCCTGCTACCCTCACCTCCTCCGCTGCCTCATCATCTCCTGGCCTCACACCCACCCAACACCATCGTCTCCCTTTTCCCTTCCTAATTGTCTCCCTGTCTATCCACCCTTTTTCCTGCCTCGCCCTCACACTCCTCCTTCGCTCCCACCAGACACACACCTACAGCCACTTATCTCCCTGTCTCACACCCACACCCACTCCTTCTCCCTGCCTCACACCCACACCCAGTCGTTCTCCCTGCCTCACAGCTACGTCCACCACTCCCCCTGCCTCACACCCACACCAACCCCTTCCCCTGCCTCACACCCACACCAACCCCTCCCCCTGCCTCACACCCACACCAACCCCTCCCCCTGCCTCACACCCACACCAACCCCTCCCCCTGCCTCACACCCACCCCAACCCCTCCCGATGCCTCACACCCACACCAACCCCTCTCCCTGCTTCACTCCCACACCAACCCCTGCCCCTGCCTCACACCCACACCAACCCCTCCTTCTGCCTCACACCCACACCAACCCCTCCCCCTGCCTCACACCCACACGAACCCCTGCCCCTGCCTCACACCCACACCAACCCCTCCTTCTGCCTCACACCCACACCAACCCCTCTCCCTGCTTCACACCCACACCAACCCCTCCTTCTGCCTCACACCCACACCAACCCCTCCCTGCTTCACACCCACACCAACCCCTCCCCCTGCCTCACACCCACACCAACCCCTTCCCCTGCCTCACGCCCACACCAACCCCCCCCCGTCTCACACCCACATCAACCCCTCCCTCTGCCTCACCCACACCAACCCCTCCCCCTGCCTCACACCCACAGCCACACATCCCCCTGTTTCATATCTGCATCCACCTCTCTCTGTCTCATTCATCCCTCTCACACACTCACACTATTCCCTGCTTCATCCCTTCCTTCCACACATTTTACTTTATCTTTTCCACATTTCTCTTTATCCTTCCCTCTCTTATTTTCATCCCTTTTCGCTTTTCTTTATCCTTTCTCACTTTTCCTTATTCCATTTTACTTTTCATTATACCTCCCTCACTTCTTATGACTTTCTTACTTCTCTTTATACTTTCTTCACTTCTCTTTGTCCCTTCTCACTTTCCTTTCTCCCTTACTTTTTTTTATGTCTTTCTCATTTCTCTTATTTCATCTGTCACTTCTCTTTATATCTCCCTCAGCTGTCTCTGCTCCTTCCCCATCTCCCCCACCACATGTCTGTCGTCCTATCCCAGCACTTGAACTGACCGCTGGAATCTAGGGACATCCTTTTCCGTTGCCGCCATCAGAAGAAGGTAACTGATGAGAGGCCTCTTGTGTTGAATGGGTTAGTAACATCCATGCGAGGCCTCATGTTCCTGCCGCAGCCAGTTGGCCACAGGGACCCCCGTGGCAAGCATCAGAAACTGAGTCACATACGACAAGTACTGACCAGATAGGGCAAATTACATGGCATTCATGTTATGCGGAAAATTCCTTGGATTAAAAATGGGCAAGTTGAACAAGTATCAATCTGTCAAAAAATGAAGAGTGTGGGAATAACTGTGAGAAGTTTGTTCTTGTTTATCTGTCTTTAGATAGGACTGAATCTCATTCCAGGAGGTGAGATAAATGAGTAAGGTTATGGGAAAGGAAGAGTCTTACAGACAGTAGCAGGTAGGTGGGCGTCAGGAAATCTACCAGGTGCCAGGGGTTCATTGCAGCAGAGAATAAGTTTACCCTGCTGAAAAACTTATTGCTTGATATTATTCAACAAAGTGGAGTAATGTGATCTGCTACAAAGATTAAGGAATAGGTAGGAATTTGCTCCTGAGAAAATTTCACTCCAGATGAAAGACAGTAATCTAGTAAAAAAAAAAATAAAAAAAAAAAAAAATATATAAATATATATATATATATATATATATATATATATATATATATATATTGTGTGTGTGTGTGTGTGTGTGTATCTATATAGTTATGACGCCTGCATCTCACTGTCTCACTAAAAACATTTCAATATTTGCAGGCAGAAAGTTGCATTAATCTCGGAAGAAGCCATGTGCCTATTGCCTTCCACAAGATAAAGAACTACGTTGATAGCTGCGTTGTCCCCGCCAGTATTGTAATAGGGGAAAGAAACAAGTATTTACGGGGGAGGAGCGACCCCCAGGGGTTCCAGCTTGGCTAAAACCTGGTCTGGGTGGAGGTCTACCACTGTGTAAAATTTCGTGTTCTTAGGGGAAAAAAAAAATGACATTGCCTCCCCCTCCCTTGGAGGTCACCCCAACGTTGGGGTTGGGGGGGACTTTCACCCTACCTATAACGTGGTCCGGGTTAAGGTATATCACTTGGCAAAATTTCATGAAAAAAAATAAAAAGGATGGTCGTGCATTATGGCTTTGACCAGGACCACCTTGGGCTGATCTTCCCCTTCCCTTAGGGCTTAGGGGATGATCCTCGGGGGTTGCACCCTGCCTGAAACCTGGGCTGAGTGAAGGTCTACCATTGTGCAAAATTTCGTGTTCCTAGGTAAAGAAAGACAGCAAGAAAGAATGAAAGAATGAAAGAAAAGAATTATGGCCATGCATAACAAGTTAGTATGGGATCCCAGGAGTCCTCCCCATGGATGGCAGCCCTCGGGCTCCCACCCTTCATAAACCTGACCCAAGTATAGGTCTACCCCTATGCAAAATGTAGTGATCTTAGGCAAAAATCTATGACTGTGCATAATGGGGTCCATGCCTTTTTGGCAGTGTGTTAAGGAGCCTAATTTGCACAATGGTATACCTCCGCTCGAGCCAGGTTTTAGGCAGGACGGGACCCCTGGGGGCCGTCCAACCAGTGGTGCTGCTTTTGAGATTCGATCTTGCCTGAAACCTGGCATGGATGGAGGTCTGTCACTGTGCAATAATTAGTTTCTCTAACACACCTCCGATAAGGCTGAAACCCCATCTATCTCAATTATATGGTAACTCAGTTGGTGACTGAGTAAGTGAGTGACACAGACAAGTACTGTATTAGGTGGTCCCTGTCGGTGCAGATATAAATGGGAGCAATGTGAGGTTAGCTTGCGATCTTGACTGATGAGCTCTCCTGAGAATTTGGTGAGCTTCGTTTTTTGGTCTCTGGACGGTATCCGTAAACTCATGTTTCATTCTCTGATGTGATTTTAAATGAGAATGATGGATCTAAGGCTCATGAATCAGTCAGGCAGTAGAAACATATGGGACAACGCTCCTTTTGTACCAATGTGATGATTCATGGAGGAAACGTGATGGCAATGCATCGCATTTGCAAATCACTGTCTTTATGGCCTGAACCGAAACAAACGAAAGATTGGTCTCATCTGTAATTTTGCCAATTATCAAACGTCCTTCTGCATGGATGAGAGGCTTGACTTGAACAATGTTGTCGGTACCTTGATGTTGTTGGGTGAACACTTCTTGCCTCATTTTCCAACGATTCGTTGCCCTTCTAAAACCAGTCAGTCCATTAAAAAATAGTAATAACCTCTATAGTTTCATTTCCTTGCACTCTTGACATTATGTTGTGGTATTCTTTTGGAGTTGTACGAAGCCTGGAGCAAATATCTTGCTTGCGTGTTGCTCCAACTGCGACATCTCAAACACTGCGAAAAATTAATTGTGACTGGGTCACATAGTTTTTACTTGCCTTTGCTACGGTTCACTGGTACGTGACATCGTACTGTATAACGATAATTGGCGGCGAGAAGAGTAGCTGAAGTATGACAAGTAATGAGGCGAATCAACTGGTACTCATGACGATTTGGTGAGACCATTACCTGGACTTTATCACCACACTTCAAATAAATAAGGATGTAAATAAAACTTAACAGAAAACACCTTTGATAGCGACACCCATACCTTGAATATTGTAAGGTGAAAAATAATTATGGGGTAGGTGGATGGGTACTCTGAGGGTATTACTCCTTATAAAATCTGGTCCGGGTGAAGGTCAACTTTTGTGCAAAATAACGTGTGCCTACGTCAGAACTAAAGTGTTGTCCCTTCTCGGGGCTGGGGAGGAGTAGCCGTTACGTGACCGGGGTGAACGTCTACCAGCATGCAAAGTTTCAAATTCGTAGGATTAAAACCAAGATCGAGGATAAAGGCTTTTGCCATGACCTGTGGAGAACGATCTCCCCATGGGGAGGGATAGCATTTGTGGGTTTCACCCTACCTAAAATGTGGCCCAATAAAGATCTACCACTGTAAAATTTCATGTTCAGAGGTAAAAAATTGGCATTGTCCCCTCCTGGGGGCCGCCCCCTTCCTCCTGCCCTTGTAGAATGGTCATTGGAGTTCCCACCCTGCCTAAAACGTGGCCAGGGTATATGCTTACCAATGTATAAAGTTTCATATTCCTAAGTCAAAAACTATGGCCGTACTAATGGTTTTGCTGGGACCCATGGGGACTGCCCACACCATCTTGAGGGGCATCTCTCACTGGTTTCAAACTTCCCAAAATGTGGATGGGATAAGCATCTGTCTAATGTAAAATTCCATGTTTTTGAGGTAAAATCTTTGGGCGTGCATAATGACTTTGTCCGAGATCATCAGAGGTGTCCCCACCCCCCCTTCCCGTGGAGGACGGCCATCGTGGGTCCCACCATGTTTAGATGTGGAAAAGAGTAAAATTCTTCCATTGTGCAAGAAAACACGCTATGCCAAACGATTTTGGGTGGGATGTCCGAGAGCAGCTGCTACATTAGGGAGCGGCCCTCGGGGGCTCCCTCCCGTCTGAATCCTGGCCTAGAGGAAGGTCTGCTATTGTGTGAAATTTCATTTTTCTATCACTCCTCTTATAATGCCTGGACTCCATTGCTCAAGGAAGTATAGTAGCTCAGTGAGTGGGTGAGTTGATTGAATGACACAGTTATGCCATGCATTACATTTGCCCGCCCCTGTATTTCCGAAAAAAAGCACAACAAAACCAGATGCAGGAGCTTCGGGCTTTTTAGGTAATGTCCTTGGTGTGGTTTTGTGTGAGAGGACGATTTTGTGTGGTGTGGTTCAGCTATGTTAAAAGTCGCTGAAGTCTGTGGGAGTGAAACACTTCATAGTCGAACATCGTTAGAGAGACACATGGACAGAGCCGCTAATAGAGATGTTCCCGTGTTTAGAAAATCCCTGATCATAAGTGTTATATTTTACGTTCTACTGCTCCACTCGGGAATTCCTCTCCTGAGGTATTTGTTAGATACGTTCATTACTAAATGGATGGATATAAACGACGGAAGAAAGCAAATATTATCATTATCATTATGATCAGTCCACAGTAGGTGCACTGGAAGACTAGGGTCATGTATGTAGATTCTCCTAAGCTTAAGAGTATTTATATATACGAACATTATCACTCACACAGCTACCAATCACTTCAAAGTCAAATGAAAGTGATAATTAGAATGAAAATATACGAAAGACAAGTCAAGCAGAGATAGCAGTTGAATGTTATGGAGACTTGTTTATCCTGCAAATGGGTTAGAGTCCTTTGTAAATATGACACCAGAACTCTCCAATGAGGCCTACACTGCCTTAGAACAGGCTGGCAGGGCATCTGCCCTTGCGGGAACGAATCCTGTATTTTCTAACTCCTTTACCTCACCACAGACTCTAACGTCCGACATCGTAATTTGTGTGAGTCGCTCCGAGACAGAAGTTCCCTGTTTACAGGAGGGATTTGTTGAATTTGCAAATTGAAAACAGTTTTATTATGCATCTTCAAGTCAGAGGAAACTGCAACGAATCCAGCTTGGCACTACTGTTGGTAGAGATTTTGGAAAAAGGAGCAGTTTGTTGTCCTTCAATGGAACCCATCTCTTTAACCCTTTCAGTTCAATGGCGTTTTTTTTTTTTTTTTTTTTTTTTGCTATTTTCAGACGATTCACTTTCGCCTAGGAGACCGCCTGAATGCTGAAGGAGTTAACGAATGCCGTATGTGACCACTCAAACTCGAACAGGCATTCCTAAGTTGAATAAAATGGTCAGGAGATAGTGAGAATAAAATAGGAAATACGAAGTCAGATTGAAATGAGTTAAGAACATTTTATCAATATTATTTGTTAGCAGACAAATTCATAAAACACTAATTTCAGATCAAAACAAGTGTCTGGGCTCGTGTTTTTCCGTGATATTTAGTCTCGATTACCGAATGATTACTCAGGAAGCGTGAATAACGCTACATTAGTTTGCTGATAATGAAGCTCTGATAGAAGCGGAAACTCGAAAATACGAGGATCATCACACTGCAAGGTTAAATAATAATTCTGACGACGACCATACTGAAAAATTTTGATTGGGTTGATTGCCTGGGGAGTTTGGTTTGGTAAAGCTAGGCTCTGATGTAAGCTAGTTTGTTTGACGTGATTAATCCATTCGATAAGGTGACTCCTTTATTCTTGTCATCTCGGTCAGGTTTATTCAGTTTAGGAGAGGCTTTTCAAACTGAAGGAGTTTGATAGAGCCTTCATTTACTCTTTCTCTTGCGCCCCTACGCAGAATGAAATTTGTCTAGAGATATGAAGAATATACTAAAAAACAAGAGAAGTTACCAGATTCAGAGCTTTAAGATTAATTGGATGATATAAATTGCTATCAGTTAGATCTGATTAAGTTTTAGTCAAGTTGGACGGGTACACTAAGGTGGAATTTCATTTGGTTAAAATTGCGTATAAGGCAAAGGCATGTGACACCAGCCTGATTACATCCGTAAAAGTAAGTACATTTGCGGCCAGTAATGTCGCTTCACTGTGTAATGTAAAATTTACGAAACTCAGACTGTTTACACTGAAATAGTTGCTGTGGGACCCCCTCCCCTCTCTCTCTTGGAAACTGCTAAACCCCTTTCAGCTTAGGAAGGTTGGTTACCAGAAAGAAGTGAGAAGTAGAGGAGATGGAATATGTATTAGAGAAACTTACGTCCTTGACTGTCTTTCCATATAGTCAACATTTATCCTGCTCTGGACCTGAAAGACTATGTGTGGAGTAGTTAAGATCATCGTCAATATGCACCGTCGTGGTTAGTGCTCTGTGGACTACATTTCGTCGTGTCAGTTATTATGGGTTCTGTGTGGCCGTGTAAATGTAAGGGTGATCATGATTGATAATAGTTCATTTGCTTTAGGCTAAGACATTACTTGCAAAGCTGAATAAAATCGTCTGAAGTTGGCAGAATGTAACTCGTCGTCTTACTGAAGAGGCTAAACCCTTAAATTAGATGACGTATTTGTTACTTGCCACCTTTACACGATTTGACTGAACCTGAGAGAGATATCTGAGACTTCATTAACTCTTCACTGCAAGGTTTCTTCCGCAAGCTGAATAAAACCGTCTAGTGGTGACAAGAAGAACAGATAGTCGTTATTGTATTGGAGGATTTAGCCTCTTCAGTACAACGACTTTTCTTTTTTTTTAACCTGAGTTGCAAAATGCCCATGAAATGAAGGCAATACGAGCTGATCATGTTTTTGTTAGAGAAATTTCTAACTTACCTTAATTTCGTAGAATCATTAATTAATCGAACATCACCCACTTCACAGGCTATAATTTCATGGCCCCTCCTAACCTCCACCAGAAATCCAATGTACCTCACCCAGATCTTTGTCCTCCACGACTTTTTGCTTACCCTTCTGACATGTTCATTTCTGGGGAATATTTTAAGATAAAGCTTCAATACACTCGAACCGCTGATCCCACAACACCGATCCTCAAAAGATAAGCCTATTCTGCCCCAGCCTCACCGTCCACTGAGTTACTAGCTCATCCCATCTGTTCCTCTTCCCATCATACTCATTTCTTTACATTTTTTTGACGGTAACATGACACGATGCAGGTCACGCGATTGACGGACGCTCATGTTTATAGTTTATTCTTGCTCTATCGAGACGACTTTCACAAATGAATATGCTGTCTGTAGTGGACGGGGTCGAAGTAGTCTCCATTAACCCCTTCACAAATGTACTTTCCTGTTTATTCTGAAAAAATCGCTTGAAGGTACCAAGAATAAAATATAAAATATCATCGGATTGAAAGGGTTAAAGTATCAGTCTGGTATCATCCTGAATTTTTAGTTACTCAGAAATTCCGGACACAACAAAGCATATAACAAAATATCGCTTAGGTTCACTTTCATCGAGTGCAGGAACAATCGACTGACTCCATGTCTAAGTTTTACATGGTTTCTTTTGGTCTCCACTTCGGGTTGTCTCTTTTAGGTATCACCCTATGAGCAAGGTCAACCTTCGGTAAACGTGCTATGTGCCTCTGTACTCGAAATCAACGTTGACATTCACTTATTATACTGATACCAGACCTCGACGTAGTGTTACTGGGTAATCGCTCATCACTCACCCATTCTTATCAGTAATATCTCAAGATTCATTATCGAAGGAATTAATTCTCCGCTCCAAACTACTCTTTAGTGCCCATGTCTCACAGCCATAAAGTAAGGTATGGAATAAATGTGCCTTGAAAATGCGATTCTTTGTCCTTCTACACGCAAAGTCCACAAATTAATTTGGTCGGAAATACCGTAAACCAGACCATTGTGGCGGGAGGTCTCATAATCTTACACATCATTATCATGGAACAAACTACCATGATAAGTCAATCTTTCCAAGGCTTCTATGTCCACAACACATGCCTAAGCAGAGTGTACTGTTTCATCTGTTAATCCATAAAATGCCTGGACCTTGGTATTAGCCCAGGAGACCTTTAGTCCCAGTGGCTTCGTCTCCTCGTGAAGTTCTTCCGGAGCAGCAAGGAATATATCCACCGACTTCTCTCGTACAACTATATCATCAGCAGAGTCAAGATCAGTAACCATGAGATTCCTAAATGGTACTCCACAGTGACCCCAGCTCACAGCCCGGCCCAGTACCTAATCCATGCATGAGGGGAAAAGTGAGGAAGCAAGGACACATCCCTGTCTTACTCCAGATCTTACAGGAAGGAAATCGGATTTCCCCCCTCCACACTTGACAGCCCATACAGCATCTGAGCACAGGCTAACTATCAACTCGATAATTCCTCCAGGGACCCTACGTAATTGCAGAAATTCCCAATAGTAACTCCCGATTGCTGAATCAAATGCCATCTTGAGATCGATATAGGCTGTTTGCAGTTCCTCCCGAAATTCACATCTTTTCCACAATAGGTTTATGATCACCGATTTGTTCCAGTGTTGGTCTTTTATTACAGCTCAAAATTTATGATGGAGAGATGGTAAATTTGGCCAAGGTTAACACATCCAGGATCTTATGACTAACCGTCAGCTCAATAAAATCGTCTAGTGCACTGGTGATGAAACAGTCGATCGCGGTCTACCAGTCGATCGCAACCATTTGTTTGGCCAATGGCGACCTCCCCCTCAGTACTAATTGGCATCAGTGCTCCAACGTGGCGCAACGCACGGGCTAATTTGTACACGACTCACACCGGTCCCCTCCACGAGAACTGAGAAAGTGATGCGCAGAATCATTGGTATCTACAAGCAGGTTACCCGTAAAGTGGTCTTTACATTACCTGTACTGTGATTATAGTATCTGAAAGGCCCAAAACATACCACTTTCATAAAGACTGGGAATGTGATTTCTTTTTGACATTGTTTAAAGACAAATGCATATGTTTGATATGCCGCGCTATTGCTGCTCTGCCGAAGAAAGGGAATTTAGAGAGAGATTTTTCAAGCCTACATAAGAAATATGATCTTGACTTCCATCTAAAACTGAAATAAGGAAGACTAAAGTGAAAGACTTGAAAGCTTAATAAAGAGCACAACAGCACTCGTTTGCTAATCCTATTTTACAGTCCCAAGCAGCAACTGAAGCATCCTTTCATGTTGCAAAAACTTTAGTGAAACATTAGAAATATTTTAAGACAGAGAAATGGTGAAGCAAGCTTCCAGTGATACTGGATATGTTTTATTCAATAAATTAAAGAGTAAAAGTGAAATAATGCAAGCAATTAAAGACATGCCTCAGTCTGGCCAAACTGTGATGAGACGGGTAGAGGCAATTGGTGAAGACATGCAAAACAAACTGAAAATGGACATAGAAAACTGTTGTAATTTTTCTCTGCTGTTCGATGAATCAGCTGATATAGTGGATACTTCTCAACAGGGCTTTAAGCCAACTGGACCAATTGCGTGCCTAAGGGAGCCCCATGCTAGGGAGCTAGTTACTGTAGGCCTATCAAGTACACACTATAACACAATGCAACATACACCTAACACCACATTGTAAATTTTACACAGAACAGCAACGATTATAGTTTTCTTCTGATATCTTAAAAAGTCAGTAGTATTTAATTCTTTATTTATTTATTTATTTATTTTACTGTACTTGAATTAATTATGTTAATTAACTATAGAACGGCGTAAATATTTATCTGAAAAAATTAAAAAGACAAATAAGTAAATATACGTGTACCAGCTTTTAAATGTCTATAAACCTGTAAAATTTTATTTTAACAGTACTAAGTAACTCAAAGTACACAGCTACAATTGCCACATAACCAGTACCAACAATTGCCCCCCCCCCCCGAAAAAAAAGATATATAATTTGTTTCCAACAATGCTGTTCACTTACATTTTGAATGTTTTAAACAAACAATAAAATTAATATATATATATATATATATATATATATATATATATATATATATATTTTTAAAGTTTCACAGTCGCTAAAACAAGTGGTTTTGTAACTACAGTATGTACTTTTCAAAGGAGATCTACACAATTTGTTTGTTCACTTGTAGGCTTACATATATGCAGTTTTAAATTAAAATGTAGCTTAGATCTCTTTGGTCCATTCACTCAACTCACATGCACTTTTTAAGTGCACATTTTGATTGCTTTCCATTCTACCATAGAGATATAAAGTATATAACACACTTTATTGTATTTATATCTCTATGATTCTACAGATTCTTGGATATGAACCTGGGGGACCCACCAAAAATGTTCCCAATTGTGCCCTGCAGCTCCTAAGGCTGGCCCTGCTTCCCAGCTAATAGTGTTCATAAGAGTGGTATTCCCTGACAGGAGTTACAAGGAGGAGTTTTTAACTGTGATCCCTGTGAAAGGAACAATTAGAGGCGAGGACATTTACCAACATTTTGTTAGTTTCGCTAAGAAAACGCCCCTTCCCCTTTGGAAACTTTTGTGCATTGCTACCGACGGCGCCCCAGCTATGGTCGGTAAGTATAATGGATTTCTTGCACTCTGGCAAAAAGATCAAGATTTTTCTGATTTTTCAGCTGTCCAGTATGTTATACATCAGAATGCAATCATTGCTAAAGTTTTGAACATGGCAGATGCTATGAACATTGTTACCAAAGTACTGTAGTTAACCCAGTTCGTGCAAGGAGCTTCCACAGACGACTTTTCCAAACCCAGCTGGAAAGAACACTTCAGCTACATGATGCATCATGGTTGATAAAATTAGTTTTTTTTTTTTTTTTTGACATATAACAGCTCACTGCAGTGCATTCAACCTTGAACTTCAGGGGAAGGAGAATCTATTACCCAGTTAGTTAGTTCCTTAAATGCTTTCACATCAAAATTGCAGTTTCTAAAATCACAGCTGGGAAAGAGAAATTTGACGAACTTTCCTCATTTAGAAAAAGCTGTAGAAAACTCTGATCAGAGTAGCTGCACATATGATGCATTATCTCTGGGGACACCTAGAGAGGCGATTTCAGGATATTAAGCTGCTTGAGCCAGTCTTAGTGTTTATGCCATTTCCATTTGCTGAAGTTGTCATTGAATGAATTTCCTCCACAATCTCCTCTATGTTCAGTATGAACGCATCTGTTATGGAGGAAGAAATGTTAAGGTTCCAATCTGATATTCCTCAGAATGCAAGAGCTTCGGAAAAAAAAATCTGGAATCTGTTCCATGAAGAACGTTCCCAGAACTGAGATAAATAGCTCTTCGACTGACAGCATTTTTTGGGTCAACTTACTCTGCGAAGAAACCTTTTCGCAGATGAAGATAATTTAGTCAAGATACCGAAGCCGTCTGACCGATGAACATTTAAAATACTGCCTTCATTTGTGCCTCAGTAATTATGAACCCCCTTTCAGTAAGTTGTCACAATATATGCAGTGTCATGCATCAACTTCGTAATATTGTTAGTGAAATACACCTTTAGTTACGGTAAAATTATGGTAAATTTAATCTGAAAACATCAGTTTTTAGGATATGAAACAACTGGACTTTCATACATTTGGTATAACGCTATCATCTTTTTTTTTTTTGCCTAGTTGGCCTAATATTAATACATAATTATGATTATTATATAGTATGGTAGTTCGCAAAAGATTTTGTCTTTAAAGTAGATCGCTGAGTCCAAAAGTCTGGCCATCCCTGTTCTAATGTTAGCCAGTATAAAAAAAGAAAAATCTGATGTAACTAGAGGGTCAGTGGAATTAGTGTTAAGCCTCTCAGACTCCTGTGACTCACATTAACAGAATGACAATCGGCTGTTGTGATTCAGAATAATAAAGCTGACGCGTCACATAGCAGGGTTAAAGCGGACAGAGTACAGGTAGCGGGGGCGTGGATCAGCAGCCGACACCCTGCCCCGTGGCCGGCATTTGGCACCATCAGCAAAGACCCCATGAGGACCCATTATCAGCGGGTCGTTAGGACGCTCTCGGTCACCGCCAACATAAATCACACGTAATAGCAGTCCACGCCACCATTAATCAACACATGCATCATACACACGTACTTACATACATACATACATACAGACAGACAGACAGACAGACAGACAGACAAAACTATGCAAGCACGCACAAAACCACCCACCTACCCACCTACCCCCTCCCTTGTCAGAGAGAGAGAGAGAGAGAGAGAGAGAGAGAGAGAGAGAGAGAATACCTCCACGACACTCTACCTACAGTCCTCACCAACAGTTGCCTGTACTGAAGCATTATTATATGGAGTACTTGTTCGTAATCTTAGTAAGTCACGCGCTAGTTCACAAAAACTGGCTGGTGAAATCTCCATCCTTGCCATTAATAACCACATCATATACTCATCTCTCCTCTCTCCACACTTATTACATTCATCCGTACACCGACAATTACTGTATCATGCACGATACACAGATCCAAATAGCGTAGTTATCCACACACACTCCCGTAACAAAGCAAACATACGGACACCCACACACCCACGCACCTGCCCTGACACAAAAGTGAGGTATGTGGGACGTAGGATGACTGCTGGACTTTAAGAAATGGGCTGGCAGGCTGTGATCAGAGTCGGACAAAGCACACACACACACACACACACACACACACACACACACACACACACACACACACACACACACACACACACACACACACACACACACACACACACACACACAAATAGACACGTGTGAGGTGGTGAAGTGGTTGTGGAGTGGACGGGGGAGTTGGCTACAGTTCGAAAGAGTGGGAAATCGATATAAGGCGGGACCCGGGAACTGTGTGAATGTCAAAATCTTTAAAACAATCTTGACTGATCATCTGCATGGCCCAGTGACCAATAAAACTCCTCTTTCCTCCTAATGCTGTCATACCAGTACTAAATGCTATAACTCTATTAGGTGTTCAGTATGAACGGTGGATATTAGCACTGGAGAGGTGGCATGTGTAGGAGTGTGACACGTGGGTGCACACACACACACACACACACACACACACACACACACACACACACACACACACACACACACACACACACACACACACACACACACACACACACACACACACACATTTCACACATTTTTACACAAACACCAGGTGGCCATGTTGTTGGTGAGCGGGCCGTGCGTGCGTCGACGCGATGGCAGTGACAATGATGAGTATCACACCGACTCAGTACTCACTTTGTCAGTACTTTAGCTCTGTGTTTCTAACTTAAGTGCGGTCTCTAATTCCCTTCTGGTTGATGGAAAGTGTGGTCGGACTGGAAAGTTGATTTAACTACTACAGTAACCAAGGAAGCTCATTCAAATCGCATAACTAAGACTTGTCGAATTTCGGGTAAGCACACCTTAGTATTAAGATGTGGAACTGGCCCAGTTCCGCTGGGTAAACACAAACCAACTATGCTCATTGTGGCCTGTAAGGGGAGACTCTACTTCCTTTTGAAAATGGTTTCTCATTTATAGTGTCTGTGAGGCCATCTTACATTCGGACGTGTCACAAGAATTGTAGGTCAGTATCTTCAACTCCCATAACTCCTTGAGAGAAGTGCATTATAATGAACATGTGAAATCTGAATGAAAGTTGTCATGCAGCTTGTAGAACCTAACACCATTGTCAGGCCTGAAAGTATATATCCATGTTGAAATGATTCCTTCATAACGAAATTCGGGAAACGACGAGGCAGGCACATTCTTAATAAACTGATTAAGAACTATTTCACATAAAGATCTTTTCCTATCATTGGATTAACTCCTACAATCCGATAACTTTATATTCTGTTCTTGTCAGCTCCAGTCTACTCTGTTCAGTTCGATTGATTTTCCTAACTAGAGAGGTTGAATGAAACATCAAAAACCCCTTCACAGCAACAAATCTCCCCAACAGTGTATGAAATCGTCTGGAGGGAGGAGGAATAAAAAAAAATGCGTCTCAGTATTTAAAAAGTCAATCTCTTTAATTCTTTGACGTATGTTATTGGTTTATTCTTGTTATTTCCAGACAGTATTACATTATTCTGATTTGGTAAGATAAATTGTAGTAAAGGGGTCAGTGAAGGCTAAAGCTAACTCCTTCATTATATAAAGCCGAATAAAATCATACGTAAAAATAATAAAAATATACGCCATTGAACTGAAGGGGTAAAGAATGCAGATTATAGTACGATCATCCCTGATAGTGGTCACAGATCTCTCCCCTCACAACGCCTCCCCTCCGCCACACTCCCCTCTCTGTAACTGCCCTCTGCTTCTCCCCTCAGCCCCTCTTCCCCCTTCCCGCTCACCTGTTCCCCTTTTATCATTAACGAGGATCGCAACACACCCCTTTCATCCCATTAGCAGTGTGAAGGGAGTGCGGAGGGAAGGGGAAAGAGGGAATGAGTAAGCACAGAACGGCGGGAAAGGGACCCAGCGGACGAGGAGAATGGATCATAATGAAGATATAGTGACGGAGAGAGAGGGACTCGGGGAATGCAGGAAAGTGAGGGAAGGAAGAAACGTAATAAAGCGGCCGAGCGAGAGTAGCTTATTCTTTCGGGGATTTCGACTTTATCAGAAAAATGCTTCAAAATACTGTACAAATATCTGTTCTGCAAAATACATACATGCACACAAATCCAAGCACGCACGCAAACACTCACACATCCACTTACCTATCCACCTGCACCCCCACTCTTTCACACACACACACACACACACACACACACACACACACACACACACACACACACAGAATGATTTAACACACATTTTCCGTGGTGGTTGTAATGATCAACTTTTTACCATGTCTTGTCCTCTTATAGATCACTAACATGACACTGGGTCGTGTTCTAAGAGGCTTCGTAGCACTTCTTTCTTTGTGGTTTATTTTGTTCATTACTCCTGAACATTCTCATGTGAAATATTTACATGACTTAAATATCGATAGAGTTTGTACCAATAATATACAAGAGGATACTGGCGTGTAATGTGCAGAATAAATCGATAATACAGAGTTGTTAAGAAATTTTCAAATACCACAGTACAATCGAGTCACCGACCAATTATACCTTTGTCAGAGGCAGGGAATTAAACTCGGGAATATTTTCGATACCATGCAACTTGAGTAGCGGCAGTAACGTTACCCCCCCAAAAAAAAAAAAAAAAAAAAATCCAGCAGGTATTTCTCTCTAACAGGTAACAGGAAAGTATTAAACAAAATCAAAATACGGTATATGAAACGCACAAAACAATTTATATATGTTCGCCACTCGGTAATAATGAAATCCTGCCACTGAGTTCACCTTACGTTAATGATCGGGAGTTTGGTTTTGTAGGTGGGATGGAGCCTTTGGAGTTTATCAGATTCAGAAATACTATAAAATGGGAGATATATTCTTAGTGACAATGCAGACCTCTAACACCTTTATCTTAGCGATTTGTTATGCATATTACACGTTAACATTCTCTTCTGTGTTGCTTGGATATTGTCAGTACCTACATAATTTGCCCCGGTAGCGTACAATAGGAATAAGTGTGGCAGGCAAAATAAGTATCCAAGAAAGTGGTGTTACGAAGTGTTCTGTGTCAGCCAAGATTGTGATTTTGTGATCCTGTGATGTCCAACACTGGCCATCACTCCCACTTTACCCCTCACACATGATGCAGTGCTTTACTCCCTTCACTCCCATCACACATTTTTCAGCTTTATTATTGCTTCAGACACACTTTTTAATTCAGCTTAGGAGAGAGCTTTCGAACTAGAGGATTTAGGAAGGGCCTTCGGTATCTTTCACTACAGGGACAACACTCCCACCTAAATAAAATCGTCTGGGGTAGAAAAAAAAAGGAAGAAAGACAGAAAAAAAAAAAGAGTAATCAGATCAATGCATATGAAGGGGTAACAATAGGTTAACACTGAAATGTGGTGTTAGTAAAGATGAAATACTATGGAAAGGTTATCCTGCAGAGGCTCAGCATTAACTTTTTCTGCCACTCAGCTACGGGATATAATATGCGAAAGGACGAAAATATCTGCTAAGTTAACACCGTTACTCGGATTATATATTGTTTTCTGAATTCTTGTCACTTTTGGAAGGATGCATTCAGCTTCAAAAAGACGTATAATATCAAAGTGGTTGATGAAGGGTTTATTAATCTGCTCAAAGTCGAAATGTCTAGCCAAAAGTGAATGCAGTTGTTTGGAGGCTGTAAAAATAAAACGAAAATACGTTATGGGATTGAATGGGTTGAGGTAGACGAAATGTAATAAGTTTCAACCTACTCGTCCGTCTTCCTGAATATATTTTGTCTGATCTTCCTCCCTCCAACAACCACCTCATCCTGGGGCCATATTTATAAACTTCTCCGAATTTAAGTCGTGTATAGGATTGCTTCTTTATATTTTTATCTTTATATAGCTACCAAACACTTAACAGTTAAATTACAATGAACATTAAGTGACGAAATACGAAAATAAAAACGACCTGTGATGTTTTGATACGGTAATAGTACAAAATAAAAACTGGTTAGGATCTTTTATATGAATATAACACCTTGACTCTTCTCAGCTTCTTCCCTTGGCCCCATCTGATACCTCTCCTCCTCCTCTCATTCATCACAGGCTGTACTCATCTCCTAAGTCACCTCCATGACACCACATGCATAAACATTCATGCGCTTATGTTGTGAACACTTGAATGCACAGTTATCTCTATTTGTACAGTAGGGAAACACTTCATAATCTAACCAGAGTGAACATTTTAGTGCAAAAATACTATCAAATAATATTCTAACAATGAGTATTTGATATAACGATTTGTTTTATCTTAAAAACTGGTTAACAAACTCTTGGGTTCCTTTACCTCACTTTTATCTGAATTAATATCGCCTGGTGTTAGCTGAAATGAAATACTAGAGTTTTCCGCACATGGGAAAGTTAATGGCGGTGGTACTTACGTCCATGACCTCGTATGACTCACTTTTTGTTCATTAAAGAATCTGGCGTCAGCTGGAATATAATCATCTAGCGTTAGCTGGAAAAAATGCTCGAATTTTCTCCCCAGTGAGTGTTTAAGATCATCGACAGGGGTGGCTCTGTTTGAAGTGGATAAATGAAACTGTTATAGCTGCTTGTATGTGTATTTTTTAACAATGTGCACTTGACCACAGGGTATATAGTTGTTTTCATTAATTAAACTGTTTCAGTTAGCCACAGCATAAACAAAACCACAACACATACAGGTTACACGTTTGCAAAGAAGACCAAGGCTTACTCGGATTTTTCTTTTTTTGCAAAGTCACAATCTTTTCCTAGTATACGGCTACAATCACTAATGTTATATCCAGGTCCCCAATTGTACTGTTGGTGAATAGAATAAGGAGAAAACAAACTTTTTCGAGGAGTCTAAGTGGCCTGGGTCTTGAACTTAGATTCTTCTAGTTTCAAGACGGAGATGGTAACTCATGCACCATCGGGTCCTCCTCTAAAAATACCGAACTGCATCATGGACAAATGGGCGAGTAACTGATCACTCATTTGAAGGCGTACCCGTTATGATAAGCCTGTACGTGCTAAAGCCTGCCAAGAAGATTAGTGTAGGCACATCAAAATAGTGCAGCAACAAATGGAACAAGTATCGAGCACCAGTGCCAAATAATAATAATATTCCTCACTGTGTATGTTTACAGTGTCATATTACCACTTTCCGCTCATCTAGTGCTGTCTTCCCATTTTCTTTCCCCAGCCCCCCGTTCCACACTTTGTCGTGTTGATGGTTTTCCACTTTTCATTTGCCCGTCATCCGATTTCATCTCTAATTCTTACCCTTCTTCTCTCATTCCTCACTATAGGTAACAGAAGCTCCCCACATCAGAAAGGAAAATACATCAAAAGCCCTGCTTATAGTCTGCTTAATAAATTTTCTGATTTAGAGGCTTTTCTCTCTACTGGAGATTATGATGTAATTGGTTTAACAGAATCGTGGCTAAATACTGAGCAAAGAAATTTTTTAGTGGAGTATAATTTACCAGGATATCATATTTTCAGTAGTGAAAGGAAGAACCGAGCAAGGGGCAGTGTATTCCTATATGTTAAATCAGAATTCCATCGAGTTGTAATTACCAAGCCATGTATTGCAAACGTTGACACTATTAATTTTATACTCAGTTTAAAAATGAATATTGTCATAAAATCACACTTGGGTTAATTTATCATCCACCTATTCAGCCATCCAGTATTGACAATGAAATCTACGACCAAATCATCAAAATCTCTTACATGCAAAGCACTGCAATATTTGGTGCTTTCAGTTTACCATTTCCTAAATGGTGAGAAGCCCTCTCCTCACACACAGGGTTAGACCTACACACAAACTTTTAGGGTAGTTCATTGTATCAATTTGTAAATTATCTGACATGTTGAGCTAACATCCTAGCTCTTGTCGAGCCACATCAGAAAATTAGCAGGTAACATTACTGTAGGATTAGAATATTCTACAAGCAGTCATCGCTTAGTTACATTTAACATAATATTCAGTGAAGATAATATCAAGGCCAGTTGCAAGAAAGTGTCGAACTATAAGAGGGCTAATTTTAATACATCAAAGGCAATTGTAGGTGCCAGAGACTGGCATCTCATCGTCAAACCAGTAGATATCAATGGTGCGCGAAAATTTTTAACAGAAACTCTCAACAGTGCAGTCAAGTGATGTATTCCAATGTACAACAGGAGGCTGGCCAGAAATTCTAAACCCACATGGTGGAATTCTGTTATTGAACATTGCCTGTTAGCAAAAAATCTTGCGTGTAAAAATTTTAATACCACAGAGGCAAATGGATAAAAACAAATATGATGCTCTTCGACGGAAAACCAAAAAATTAATTAAACACAGTAAAAAAAAAAGCTTGAGGCTTATATTGCCAGTATTGGTAAATCAAATCCTAAACAATTTTTCATTTATATTAGAAACAAAAAAGGTAGTAACTCCAACTAACAGATAATGAGGGCACACTGATGATGAAACAAAGATGGCAAAAACTCCTAATACTATCATCGTGTCAGTATTTACAATAGAAAATACACATACGATTCCTGCAGTTTCCCCAGTTCCTACAGAAGAGGGCAACATAATTGATGATACGAGTATTACGTTTAGTGAAAGTGGTGTACTACTTGCAATTTACAAATTAAAGGAGAATCAGCCACCTAGACTGGACAAAATATCTCCACGCGTATTAAAGGAACTACAAAATGAAATACCAAAGCCTATCTCTACACTTTTTAGGTTATCACTAAAGAGCAGTAAGGTGCCACACTAGCTTATAAGCCTGCAGACATCTATCTATCTATCTATATACCTAAGCTGCTTCCCCCAAGGAAAGGGAGGTAGCCGAGACAGGACGACTCACTCTCCATTTACTCATCCATTCAAACACATTCATTCGCATCTTAGCCCCAAAGGGGAGAACGGACAGATCCTCACCGCATCACACCGCACAAGGGTCAACTGCGCAATGCAATCAGTGACATCCGCAGCAGGGCCCGACAGCAGAACTGGTTTACCCCTGCCACATCATAACAGACCCATCCCCTTACCCGCACCTGACCTGACTAGCTAATCAGACCAAATGCGGGAGAATATCCCCTCAGGGCTGCGTCATCACTTATTCATTCACAATTTCTCTCCATTTATTTCTGTCACGCACAGCCACTCTTCTTTGCCCAACAGACATCCCTCTCGCATCCAGCGCTCTCTTCACACTGTCCATCCATCCTGTTCGTGGTCTCCCTCTCAGCCTTACACCTCTCACATCAGATCTAGTTATCTTTTTCACCAATCGTTCATTATCCATTCTCTCCATATGCCCAAACCATTGCAACACCCTCTGCTCAACTCTACCAGCCATCTCCCGAACAACTCCAGTTCTCCTTCGCACTTCATCATTTCGCACTCGATCCATACGCGTCACTCCACACATACTCCTCAGACATCTCATCTCCATTACATTCAAACTTTTCCTCTCTGCTACACCCACATTCCATGTTTCAGCCCCATATAATGCAGTCGGTACCACAACACCCTCATACAGCCTTCTCTTTACATCCATTCTAAGCGAACGACACTTAAACACTTTTTTCATTCCTCCCAGCACCTTTCCTACTTCATTTATTCTAAATTTCACTTCTGCATCTATTCTTCCATCCACAGCAACATGTGACCCTAGATATTTAAAACAATCTACCTCCTCAAGCAACTCACCATTCAAAACTATATTCATCCCCCTACCATCTATCAACCTCGTACACTTCATCACTTTACTCTTATTTTCATTTACTTTCAATTTCCTCCTTTCACATACTCTTCCAAACTCCTCTGCCAACTGTCTCAATCTCTCCTCTGAATCAGTCACCAGTGCAGTATCATCTGCAAACAGCAGCTGCTTCAGATTCCACTCTCCTCCATCAACATTTACCAGACTCAGACCACCTAAAACTCTTGCATTCACCTCCCTTACAACACCATCCATGTAAATATTAAACAACCAAGGCGACATCACACATCCCTGTCGCAGCCCCACTCTCACGGGAAACCAATCACTCACAGCATCTCCCACTCTTACACATGCTCTACTATTTACATAAAAACTTTTCACCCCTTTTAGTAACCTACCATCAAGTCCATACAATCTTAAAACAGTCCACAATGCCTCCCTATCAATTCTATCATACGCTTTCTCTAAATCCATAAATGCCCAAAACACATCCTTGCCTTTCGCTAAATACTTTTCACACACTTGTCTCACAGCAAACACCTGATCAACGCATCCCCTCCCTCTCCTAAAGCCACACTGCTCATCACTAATCACTCCCTCTGTACCCTCTCTAACTCTCATAATTAACACTCTACCATACACTTTACCTACAACACTCAACAGACTTATACCCCTAAAGCTAGTACATTCATACTTATCACCCTTGCCTTTATACAACGGGACCACACAAGCACTTGCCCAGTCAATTGGCAACATACCTTTCTCCAAGCACACATTCAACAATCTTACTAACCAGTCAACAATAGTCACTCCACCACCCTTCAGGCATTCCACAGCACACCCATCCATACCTGCAGCTTTCCCTGTTTTCATCTCCTTTACTGCCTTCTCCACTTCTTCCTTCGTGATCAAAGAATCATTCAACTCTCCCAACACATTTATTCCTTGCACCCTTCCATCCGCCACAATCTCAGCCACCCTTTCCTCCTCTACATTTAACAATCTTTCAAAATACTCTGCCCATCTCTTCCTTACTGCATCCATCTCAATTAACATCCTTCCATCCTCTGCTTTATTAAAAAAAAAAAAAAAAAAAAAAAAAACAACCGGAAAACCACCGCACAATTAATTTAACATCAGTGGTTTGCAAATTGCTTGAAAGTATAATCAGAGAAGTTAGTGAAACACTTAGAAACAAATAATCTCTTCAAAGATTTGCAACATGGTTTTCAGAATAATTGCTCCTGCTTCACGAATCATTTGGACTTTTTCAACGATATATTGAACATATATGACGAGACTAAATTGGTTGATGTTGTCTATCTTGATTTTCAAAAGGCTTTCGACAAAGTTCCACACAAAAGACTTCTTCAGAAACGAAAGGCTCAAGGTTTCAGAGGCAGTGTGCTCAGGTGGACTGAAGATTGGATCACTGGATGAAAGTAATGAGTTGTAATAAATGGAAAAGAAGCAGACTGGATAAACATCACCAGTGGAGTGCCCCAGGGTTCAGTGTTAGGTCCTGTGTGTGTGTGTGTGTGTGTGTGTGTGTGTGTGTGTGTGTGTGTGTGTGTGTGTGTGTGTGTTTTGTATATATAAAAGATATTGATGAAGGATAATTTTGTAAGATTTCTAAATTTGCTGATGATAATGTGTATATAACTGAGCAGATACAGCACTGCACAGACAGACAATTCTGAGAGATCTTGATCAACTGTTTCACTGGAGTCTGACATGGCACATGGGTTTCAGTATAAAGCCTCTAGCAAAGACGTATCCCCCATCATGTGGTAAAGAATATAATTATAGATATACACTAATAAGTATGGCAATTTCATGTTATAAGGGCAGTAACTAGGACTCATACACTATCTTTCTTTCACCCGCACTGCGCTATGGATGTAGATATATTTCCCCCTCAAAAACGCAGGGACGTAGATCTACATCCTGCAGCATTGAGAAGTCATTGCAAGCAACCGAAGTAAAATGGAAGGTAATAACGTATCTCGCTAACTTCAGACATTTCTCCATTACACTTACAACACTGATGTAGGAGCGCGGGAGGCGGTCGACAGCCTTCACAGACTCACAGCCATTCTGCTTTCTAAGTCACCTCGAAGATTTCAGAGGTCAAGTGGCACAAACACGACTCAATTCAACCAACTTTCTGGCCTTGGTGATTACTTGTATTAGTGCCGGGGATGTTATACTGATGTATTAAGCCCATTTGGCCAAGTGAAGAAAAAAAAACTCCAAAATCAACTGGCGTAGAGGGATAGCAGTTTTTTTTTTTTGCTCAACACGGTATGAGTTATGAAGAGATGATCCAACAGGTAATTTCCAAGATATAGCTATTTACAGATTAGTTTCCTTATATGGAAATAGCTCGTAACATACATTGTGGCAGCTTCATACACAGTAGAAGGACATAAACTGGAACCCTGATTCACGCCCGGATTTAGGCGATGCGGGGCCCAATTGGGAACATTTTTGGTGGGTCCCAAGGTTCATCATAATAATGCATAATTTGCTGCTTGACATATTCATGGAGGTAGAGCTTTCAATATAGACTCAAATTATAAAATAGGAGGTGAAAAAAAAAAAAACCGACCTGCATCAAAAAATGTGGCGTTTATAGCTTGGAGGTTCTATGTGGTCGAAGTAAACGAACTCTTGCACTTTGGCGCAAGACCTCGCGGCCCTATGTCATATACTTTTCTCAGGAAATGCACTGTCCGAACCATCCCACTGTAAGAACCATCACTGCTCCTTAATGGGGGACCCCCTTAAATGCGGGTCCAATTAGGTGCAATTGGTCCAATTGGCTTAAAGCCGGCCTGCTTATACTCTATCTTTCTGTAAGATATGAAGAAAATCCAGCAAGAAATTTACAAAATATACCACAAGACAGATTTTTCTTAATATGGTCATAGCTCGTACCGACACCATGACAATTGTACATATACGGACATCAGCTACGACACATGCTTAATATTTCTGGTAGTTTCCGAGACACAGGCCCGGACGGAAAGACGGGCTGACGGACAGACAGACAGACAGACGGACATTGGCGATTCCTATATCCTAGCCATATGAAATACTGGTGGGGATAATAAATGTAAAGTGCTAAACACTTACAGTAAAAACATAAGAGGCAGTTATAATATGACTAATGTTTAACTTGATAGGGTACACCATGAAAAAGACTTAAGAGTTATAATAACAAATGATTTCAAACCAAGCAAGCAGTATACAGAAGCTGCTAAAAAACACAATAAACTCATTGGATTCATAGGTAGAACATTCGAATGTAAATATGAAAATATCGGCCTCGATTTTTATCATTCCTTAGTACTCCCTCACTTGGAATATTGTGTTCATTTCTGGTCGCCATATTGTAAAGAATATACGGAGAAACTTGAGAGAGGACAGCGAGGGGCGACACAGTCGATACCTAGCTTGAGAAATAAACCATATGAGAAGCGTTGAAAAGCCCTGAATCTCTACCCTAACTAAGTGCAGGTTACAAGGAGAATGACCATCAAAAAATACTTCACAGTTGATTGCTCAAACTATACTAAAGGTAATGGGCATAAAATTATTGGCAAACGATTTCAGTCACATGAAGCTATGCATTTCTTCTTATATGGAACACGCTGCCCTCAAATGTATTAACTGTGATGCAGTACTAACCTTTAAAAATCGCTTGGATAAGTAGTTGTCATCTAACCTCCAGCTAAGCATATTCATTCCTGAATAACATTTTTTTTTTTTTTTTAGCTTGGAAGATACAATCGCAAAACGTTATCGATAAATATTGCTGACTTTATGTTACTCTGCCTTTCAGATATTTCCTTTCCCCCTTTCCTGTGAAATTTCCATGACAGCTTTCCTATGTTGCATTGTGGTCTTTCTCATTTTTCCTGCCGGCTTCAGCTGGAGGGTTTGGAGGGTTGGGGGTAGCCTTCCTACTTTTCTATCCATGTATTTAGGTGACAGAATGTTTTGTTAGTTATAACCTTCCCAGTATCAAACAACCACGAAAGGGCCAAACGGTCTGTTGCTGTTTGGTTTCTTTTGTAGGCTACTCCTTTGTACTCCTTCCCACTCCTTCATTTCTCCCAGTCTACTTCCCTGATCTCCTGCTTCCCTTTGTTCCACACATCGTCATGCCACCATTCTCTTCTCGCTCCCCGTCCAGTCCTCTTTTGTACTTTACTCCCTAACTTCCTTCCTCATTGCTCAGCTTCCCACTCTCTGATTTCCTGCATCCATCCCCTCCTCTCTCCCAATTTCACCACAGCCTAGATTGTTCCTCACACGTTCCCTCTTCTACCTCACTTTCCTCTCCCACCCTCCTTCCTCCCCTCCCTCACCCACCCTCCACACCCTTCACCTCGACACCTCAAAAGACGGCGCCCCCAGGGAAATCTTATCGCAACCCACAGCAAATTTTAAACGCGAGGGGTTTTTGATTTTCAATTTGGTGTGCGCTGTAAAATGCTTAATACGTTTAGCACCCAATCTAAAATTCAATTCAGACGCGAACATGGGAGGTGGGATTGGGGGAATGTTAGGTGATATTTCTTCGTATATGGGAAAAGATGTTATTAAGGAACTCAGGTGCGAGAAACTAATTTTCGAGTTCTATTGAGGCATTCTGGGGTCCCTGGAGGGAAGATGGAAGTGAGGGGACGGGCTGGCTGACGCACGGTAATAATTTATCAGGCAGACACGAAAGTACTTTGAAACTTCTGCTGATATGCTGCTTACACGGAGAACAGAAAAGAAAAGGAAGATGGCTGAAATAGAAGAATTTTAAATTCTGATTTGTTCGTTTTGTAATAAATAATAGTGGTCTGTTCATTTGTTTATTTTGTAACGAAGGTTAGGGGTTCCTTGTCTCCCTCTTGGTCAACTGGCCCTCCCCTGGTCCAAAATGAAGGCCGGTCATCAAAGGCGACCACGCGTGGCGAGGGGACAAAGTTGGATATTAAGTGCTATCCCAGCACCAGACCAAACGACCACATTTAACATGCTGTTTGTTGTACGTGTACAAGTATATATATGTACATGTGTGTGTGTGTGTGTGTGTGTGTGTGTGTGTGTGTGTGTGTGTGTGTGTGTGTTAGTTTATAACTAGTGCTATTTGTTTTGTGAAAGAAAGAATATAGCTCTATGATACCTGTCCCATGGCTATAACAGTAAGGTATGCACACACACACGCATACACACGCGCACGTTCACAAGTGCACACACAAACTCGTCTGCAATTTTTTTCCTTCAGGTACCATATAAAACAGAGTTATGTATAAAACCCTATATTCAATATTCCCTGTCCCTTGGTAATACAAGAAACTGAGAACTGCGCGTACAGCATATTTTCTATTATATAATCACATTTTCTTGTCGCAATATCAAAACGAGCTTACGTGAGTGAAGTTACATGGCCACGTTCCTGATGTTACTCTGTTGTTTCCTTTTGCAACATGAAAGACCAATGGCTGTAAACCTGTTCTTTTCGGGAAAGATTAAACGAAGCAAAGAGTCAAAATTAAGTTGCTTGGTCAGGACGCAGTGTGGTTAACAAAATGAGTCCTTTGCTCTCCTTGTCTTATTACTGTAGTTAAGCAAGCCCTACCAAGTGTGAATCAACCGGCCATCTAAATCATCCTCTTTTCTTATGTCGGAGAGAGAGAGAGAGAGAGAGAGAGAGAGAGAGAGAGAGAGAGAGAGAGAGAGAGAGAGAGAGAGAGAGAGAGAGAGAGAGAGAGAGAGACTATTCAAGAGTTGGCCATCTGTGTGAATTAATGACTGGGAGTACTGGTTAACTCCTACCCTAAATATTTGGACAGAAAAGGTGTGTTAGTGTGTTGCTGGCGAGTAGGCTAGTGCGCTTCCACTGTAATGGGGAGGGATACAAGCAGACGGTTCAGAAGAGGAGTGACCATTAGAAAAGCGACAGTTGAAGGAGACAGATGCAACTGGCAAGCATTTTTTTTTTTTTAAGTTTATCTTCCCGTATCTACTTAGCACTAGCGATAATCAAGGTGCAGATTTGTTGTTTAAAATCGTGTTGCGGAGGGAAAACCAAGTCTCCTTTTTTAGACGACAGTTTCTGACGCACCTGACGAGCATACAACACATCTGAATTTTGTGTATTGTATCTGAGTGTCTAAGTGAGCTCTGTAATGTTGGAGGCAAGCTAACGAAATCTAGTTAATATGTGCTTCCTATAAATGACTTAAAAACTGGGGTCTCTCTTTCATCTTCGCCATTAAATTTGATGCTTCAGTTAATTAATCACTCTCTGTCACTCTGTCTGTCTCATTGTTTATATCAGGCAGTGAAACTGAAGCCGTACAATTTTACTGGCCACGCATATAACAGATAAATGGTGAAAGACATGAAGATTGTAGGCAGCCAGGCACCGGTCAGTATGGCAGGAAGGCAATCACAGACAGCAGAAAGACTGGTAGCTAAGGAAGTAAAGGGAGTTTTGAAGATTAGTACCAGTAGCTAAATAGCCTTGGAGAGGTAAATGTGAAACAGGCAACATGATAGTTTTGTAGCAGAGTCACAGGTAGGTAGACGTGGGGGATAAGAAGCAGACTGGAGGATAAAAAGTGAAGGGGTAGTAGGTATTCAGCGGGGCAGGTGCTAATGGACAGAACTCTCAGCAGATGGGGAGAGCATACAACGAATACAATAAACACCTTGGCAGACAAACAGACAAACAGACAGGCGGGCAGGCAGGCAGGCAGACAGGCAGACTGGCAGGCAGACTGACAGACAGGCAAACAGGTATCATGCATGCAGGCAGAAAGGCAGGTAGGCAGACAGGCAGCAGGCAAGGAAGCAGACGTACAGGAAAATAAACAGGCAAGCAGACAGGCAGCAGGCAAACAGGCAGGTAGACAGACAGTCACACAGGTATCTGGGATAAACCGTCAGAAAGGATGGACGCCAAACAACTGCCGCTTCGGATAAGAAAAAAAAGTATCACATAAAAAAGGAGAAATGTTGGCGTGGATTTTTATATCAATATATACAAAAGAATAAAAGCTACAGTCACTGCACCAGAAAACTGAGAATAGCTTTTGTAATTGAGAGAGATTGGAAGAGACCCTACTAAAAGTGAGGTAGAAAACTGTGAAAATTTATGTAACTGGATTCGGGTTTGAAAAGTTTTTATAACTGGCTGCGAAAATTGTGAGACATTAAATAAGTAAAAAAAAAAAAAAAAAAAAAAGGCACAAAACCGAAATTCGTGAAACGATATGCAGATGAAAAACTTTAGGACACAATACATGAAAATAATAACAAAGGTCAGTGTGATATGTTTGTCCTCCTGAACAGGAACATTGTAATAAGAAAGAAAGAAAGAAAAAAGGAGAAAGAAAAAGAACTTAGACATCAATTATTCAATATTGCTGACGCCTTGCCCCCAACCGAGGACTATCTAATAAAGATGACCAAGGCGGAATAGTCCTCTGTCTACTTTATCATTACACACTCTTCCCTCTTTATCCTTTCAGTTTGACGACGAATCTCTTTTAATTTCTCCAGTCCTGTAACGCAACACTATAAAATTAACCTGGCTATCCTCAGTGTTACTAAGCAAAGGGAGCAATCTTAGGTTGTGGAGTAGTTAATGAGGACTCTTTCTAACCCCGCGGCTGAAGAGTTTAACATAATCGTTTAGTGGTAAGAAGATGGTGCAAAAAATTGTAAGAAGTCAATCCGGCTACCACCAAACGATTTTATTACCCGTCCCCTCTCAGGACGAGCTCGGGGACGGGTAATGTTTTCACTTGGTTTGTGTGTTTGCTTGTCTGTCTGTCTGTTAATAACTCTACGCGAAAAGTACCGGTGCGATTTTGACTAAAATTACAGGGATGATGTCCTGTGACCTTCTGATCACCTGATTAAATTTTGGGCCAAACTGGGACAAGGCCTAGGCTGTAGGCCCCCAAAATGTAAAAAAATAAAAAGTCGTTTTCTCGCCATAACTCCTTTGAAATTTGTCATATCGACATGAAACCAAAACCTAAAGGTGCATCTTTTAAATCGGCATCCTATAACATGCCTCATTACATCAGGGGAGTCACCCCTCCCCCCCCCAGTTAGCGGTAGGGGGGGGGTCAATGTCAGGTGAGTTGTGCCTAAAATTTCAAGTGGCCATATAATTGTCAATTTCACCCGATTTACTCCAAATATGATATGTGACATCTTTGACTACATATCCTGTTGTGTTCATATGTCAGCACTAAAATGATTGCCGGGGACGGGTTTGCTGTGCCTTGGTACCGCTTCTTGTTCAGTTTGGGAAGGACCGTAAGAGTAATGAATGGGTTATTGAAGATTGTGTGTAATCGATCCAGTTTAAGTGTCCCATAAACTGGATAAAATCGTCTGTTGATGCAAAGAATAAAACAAATACCATTGGATTATAGGTGCTCTTCCAACCACTTCCGCCGATCTGGAAAAATGTCACTTCACCGTCTTGCATCACCTCTTACATTATCTCCTACATCACCTCTTACATCACCTCCTACATCACTCTGTACACCACCTCATACACCATCTCTTGCATGACCTGTACATCTAACACCATCTATTACATCACCTCTTGCACCACCACTTACATCACCTCTTACATCACCTCTTACACCACCTCTTACATCACTTTGAACGTCACATCTCATCCTTTGCAATAATCTGTGTCCAATATCTTCCCTTGTTTTTTTAATGAAACTCGTGCCACCTCAGAGTCACTCCCATCCACCGTAGCACACCTCCCTTCACTCTCGGCACACTCCCTTAATTCCTTCAGTATTTGGAAGTGTTTCATGTAATTTATTCTTTGCCGTTGCTAGATGGTTTTGCTCAGGTGTGTCTAACCCCTCCAGTTCGAAAAGTTTACCTGGGAGTGAGTGAAATCGTGTGGGGATAGTAAGAGCAAATTTTAATATACATCATGGCAGTGAAAAAGTTAAGCTGCACTTTCAATGCATCATGTAATTAAACGTCTAACCCATTTTATTCGATGACCTACGTTTTAAATAAACGATTTCAATCAGTTTGAACAGACTTTTCGGACTAGTAAGTTTTGATACAGTTTTTAGTTGATCCTTTTACTACGAAAGTATCACATAAGATGAATACAATCATCTATCGGTAGCCCGAGTAAACTTGCCAATTACGTCACTTAATGTACGAGCTCATTTCGTGAAACAGTAAACTTCTACGGCATTTTATATAATAAATATCATCTACTCACGAAAGTAATTTAGTTGCCTGTAGCACAGTACTTAACTATGTTAGTCTCTTCTGTTTAGAGTGTAGTTCTAAATATCGCGTTCTTTTTCTTACTGTTAGGGTTTTCCCGTTTTCTAAATATCTACCACTGCACAATACAGCTACTCCTGTACACATGCAGATGTACGAGTATAAGGCAATTACACTGGAATGGACTCTACCTGCAAGAGTTGATTCGTTTCTTCTGGGTAGGTTACAGTTAGGGATGGGGGAGGAAGTAGAGGCTGAGGGTATGGGGGAGGCAGTGGTAGGAAGGTGAGGGTAATGGTTGGTAAACGAGGAAGACAGGGATAGAGAAAGGACGGAACAGAGATGAGAGACGTTGAAGGGGGGGTTGTAGTGTCGCATCACTATCAGTAGAGGATATGATTAGCTTAGCAATATCAAGAACTGCATTTTAGTACTATTTCAATTAACGTTAAGTGATTCTGCTGAAGTGTGGGAAAACCCTGTTCCCCTGAAATGGTTAAATGTCATGAAATTTTCTCTGCAAACTTTCTGCGTTTATAATGGTGAATGATATGTTTCGAGATATGATGCTCTTATACAGTGAATATCATGTGAAACAAATTAATCTCAAGTGGAAAATTCCGCGTTCACCCCTCCACCCACCCAGCCCTTACTTCCAACCTCTAATCACTGCCTCCCCCATGCCCTTGCTTTCTACTTCTCCAGCTTTAATTGTAACATGTCGGCAAGTAACGAGCCAGTTCATCTGGGCAGGGTCCAATCCACTGTAGCCACTTCATATGTCCACAAGTGTACATGTCTACAGCAGAGAGAGTCACTTACTTTCTCAATCCCATCTATAGTTTCTGCTTTCATATATATGCACTGTGCCTTATGCTAGCCGTGTGTTGCCACGGCAGGGCCCTGAAGACGAAGTCTCGTATAATCCTTGCCGTATGTACAGTGGATTCTTTGTTATGTGATGATTTCAGGATCTGCAGCCGCTCCTTTAGACAATGTGATCTTTTAACTGGGAGGTATTCAGTTTGGGTTCCGCCAGAGGTGCTCCACTGGCGATCTTCTCACCTACCATGCTCACTGCTGGTCATCCTCCTTTAGGGACTTTGGCGAAAACTTTGCCATTGTACTTGACATCTCAAAGGCTTTCGATCGAGTATTGCATAAATCTTTAATTTTCAAACTGCCCTTTTACGGTCTCAGTCCTTCTATCTGTGCCTTCATCTCTAGTTTCTTTTCTGGTCGTTCTGTATCTGCAGTTGTAGACTGCCACCGTTCTTGTTCTAGAGCTATCCGTAGTGGTGTTCCTCAGGGTTGTATTCTATCACCAACTCTTTTCCTACTATTCATCAATGACCTTGTAAGCTGTACATCTAACCCTATCCACTCAAATGCTGATGACTCCACCCTTCACCATTCCCTTCGCTTCCTGCAACGTCTATCTCAGCAGTTACTTCAAAAACAAGGAATTGGGCAATGGCATACATAATATCTGACTTGGCTCATATCTCTGATTGGGTTAATATTAATTTTGAAGTTTTAATGCATCAAAAACTCTGTTCTTACATCTTTCAACCCATAAAAATCTTCTGCAGGAGTACCTTCCAATTTTTAACAATATCCAACTCAATCCTGCATCATCTTTAAACATACTTGGGATTTCATTCTCTTGCGGTTTACCTCTGTTGCAAAATCTGCTTCTGGGAGATTAGGTGTGCTAACTGCTAAGCCGACTCCGTGCTTTCTTTACCCCTGCACAGTTTTTTTTTTTTTTTTTTTTTTTTTTTTATGTGTCCGACTCTGGGCATAGGCTTCACAGCCTGCTATCAAGGCCCAGCAGTCCTCCTACATACCATACACCTCTACATGTCACCACTTCGGCGCTAACACCCACCGTCCATATTGAATACATGCTAGGGCTGTCTCATACAGGACTGGTGTATTGGTATTAGCGGGGGTATTTTTATGACATGTCGGCGGGTCTTCTGGTAGATCAGTAAAGCCTGATTTAATGAAATTCAAATCCTTAAACTGTTCCCTGCCCCAGCCGGGATTCGAACCTGGGTCCGTAAGGACTGCAGGCCACCTCTCTACCGATTGAGCCACCGCCTCCCCAGTTGTTGGCTTTATTCTCGGGTTTTATTCGCCCCTGTGTAGAGTACAACTCTCATGTGTGGGGAGGCTCCCCACATACAGCTCTTCTCAACAAGGTGGAGTCAAAGGCTTTTTGTCTCATTAATTCTCCTCCTCTTACTGGTTGCTTTCAACGTCAGTCTCTTCGCCGCACTGTTGCATCTTATCTTTTTTTTATTGCAACTTCAGTGGTCACTGCACCTCCTAACTGTCTGCTTGCATCCCTCCACCACTACGGCGGGTGCTTAGAAACCCGTCTAGCAACAAACTCTCATTCTTTTTGTGTCCAGCTTTGTAACGCAAGAATTAATCGTCAAGTCCTTCATTCATGCAACAAGTCAACTCTGGAACTGTCTTCCTTTGTCTGGATTTCCCATTTTCTACGGCCTCCAGTCTTTCAAACACAGTGTGTCCAGGCATCTCGCAATGAGCGGATGTTGAATTTGGGCCTCTGTTATCCTTTTTTTTTTTTTTTTTTAACCATCTTGCTGGCTTCTGGCCTTTGGTTCCTTCTTCCTTGCATAAAAAATTTCAAATGATTCCTTTAGCATATAAAAGATTTACATGTACGTACGTCTTATCACTTTTCCCTACTTATTTACCTACATACCTTCCTACCAGCCATACTTTTCTTACTTCTCTACTTGGCTCTCTTCCTCCATGCATATCTACTTCCCTGTCTACCTCCCTCCCTCGCATCCTCCCTTGCTACTTCGTTACCTGTCTACCTGCCTGCCTATCTATCTACCTACTTGCCTACCCTAGTATCGATCCGATTCCTTACCTGCCTCCCTCCACCCTGCCTACCTCTTTCCTTATTTACCTACGTACCAGCCTGCCTACCTCCCTCCCTTCCTCTCTCCTCACCTCCTGTGTACCTATCTGCCTGTCTACTTACCTTCCTTCCTACCGTACCTCTCTACCTTCTTCCCTGCTTACCTGTCTCCTTAGTTGCCTCCCTACCTATCTCCCTGCCTACCTGTCTCCCTGGCTGCATCCCTACCTATCTTTCTGCCTACTTTCCTTCCTCCCTACCTAGCTCCCTGCCTAAGTACTTGTTGATCCTAGTACCGACTCGACTTCTTACCTTCCTGCCTACCTACCTTTCTTTCTACCACCCTCCCTGCCTACCTGCTTACAAGCTTACCAATCTTCCTACTCACCCACAATCCACGTACCTGTCTACCTACTCCCCTCACTGCTTGCCTAACTACCTACCTCCTGCCTCCCTCCCTGTCTCTCTCCACCACCTGATGAGTTACCGAGACAGGCGCGTATTTAAAGGATTATTTTTCTTTTGCAATTTTCCAGTTTCTATAGTGGGTTGTATAAAAACTGTGATGAGGATATAAACTACTGCATTCTGAACACTCTTCCCAACGACACTATTGTAATGCCTGTACGTTTGTAAATGATGTCGTTTTTGGTCATTTGGTTCCTGTATCCTTGGGGTTGATCTGAGGATGTTGACCACTCCGACGCGGGCACATTATCAGGTGGAGGAGATTCATTTGACATCTCAGTCGTCAAAATCGGTCCATAATTGCGGCCGCTAGAATGCGAACGAATGGACGGACGGATAGAAAACTGTCCTCTCGGCTCTCGGCTCCATGCGCAAAGCCCCTCCTCCTCCCACTTTGCCTTGAGGAGTAATAAATGTAAAAACGGTGACTTTTTATTTTCATAGTAGGTTTCTAATACAGATTTATATATACGTGCTAGCAGAGCGAAATATTGTTTTGGTCGGCGTGTGTTGTTTTGTGTGTGTGTGTGTGTGTGTGTGTGTGTGTGTGTGTGTGTGTGTGTGTGTGTGTGTGTGTGTGTGTGAACAAAATAACTCAAAACAGTGATGAGCCGATTATAGACAAACTTGATGTAAAGATCAAGAAACAGCGAACGATGAAACGTATTATGTTTTAGAACAATGTGTCAAAAGTCAAAGTTACATGGCCCGCAATGTCAGCGTAAACAGTTTTTATCCGATTTAGACCAAACTTGATGGAAGAAGCCGAGATTAAGCCAAGAACAGAGGGGGTCAATTTTGATAACAGTCAAGGGCGAAGGTCACAGGACACTGTAAAAGTACAGCCTGTTCGTCTGCGTGTGAACAAAATAACTGAAGCAGTTTTGGTCTGACTTGGACCAAACATAATGGAAGGGTTGAGGGTTAGCCAAGGGGTAGACTTATAATTTTTCATAACGGTCAAAGGTCAGGGTCACGTACCAAGGTGAACTGAAACAATTTTTATTCGATTTACAGGAAACTTAGGGGAAGCATTCAGGATAAGGAGACAACGGAGAAGCGAGAATAGAGGAATTCTAGTTTGAAAAAAAAAATAAAGTCAAGGTCACAGAGAAGCTGAAAGGTCAAGGTCACATGGCAAGGCCAACTTAAACAGTTTTTATATGATTTAGACTTAACTTAGTGGAAGAGTTCTGTTTGAGGCGGGAATACAAAATTGTATTCGGAAAACAGTAACTTCATAGCCAAGGTCACAGCGAAAGACAAAACGCCAACAAACATTTTTCTCTTTGAATCTGTTTTAGACCAAGCTTTTTGAGAGGATTCAAGGTGAGGCAAGGATAAAAGGATTCTCATCATCATCATCATCATCATCATCATCATCATCATCATCATCATCCGGACCTCCTTTCCCACCCGTGGGCAGGGTGAAGAGTAGCAATGTCCAGACAGCCCAAAATTGCCCAATCCAATGGGCCACTCTTCCATTCACTCATCATTCAAGCCCCCGGAATCCTGGCTCTATCGGATACGTCAAAAACATTCACCACGTTCTGTAGCTTCACATAATCGTATCCGACAGAGTCAATCCAGACGCTGCCACGTTAAAAAGGGGTGCCAAAAATCCCTGATCATGCACTTCTCCTCACAAAATTCATCCAGCCAGCTCGATCTCTTTTCAGTTTCCTAGCCTCACCGACCTCCAAACCTCTCTTCCTCACACATTCATCCACCATATCTCTCCATCTTCTCCATGGCCTACCTCGCCTCCTCGCTCCTTCGAATTCGCTCAGATATACCTTCTTCACCACTCTATTGTTATCCATTCACTCCACATGACCATACCATCTCAGTACACTCTCTTCAATTCTGGTGTCCACCGACTTCCTCACTCCGCATCTTTCACGAATCACATTATTTCGTATCCTATCCACTCTCTGTACTCCACATACATTCCTCAGCAGTCCCTTCTCCATTGCTCTTACTCTTGACTTTTCATTTTCATGCCACACCATAGTCTCACATCCATATGTTAAAATTGGCACTAACACTCCTTCATGTAAGCCTCGTGCAGCTGCAACACTCAAGCCTCTGTTTCTTATCAAGGCCTTCATTGCATCTGCTACTTTTCTTCCTTGTGTCACTGTACTTTCAACTTCATTTGCACATTTTCCTCTCTTTTCTATCATTGTACCCAAGTATTTGAACTGTCTCACCAATTCCAGTCTCTCTCCATTCACTGTTACATTGCACTGGGAGTCACCTTCTCTCTCAATAACCATCACTTTACTCTTTTCTACATTTACTCTCAAGGAACGACGCTTACAGACATCAGCAAAACTCTGCACTAGCCTGCCAAGTTCTTGTCCGGTACTTGCAAGCAGTACTGCATCATCAGCATACAACAAATTTGAGATATTCCATCCATCACCATTCTGTTGTGAGAGAAAAAAAAAAAATCAGACATAAAGTCACAGGGAAAGGCCAAAATTCATCGTTACCGGGTAGATTTAACCCAGATAATTTTGATTAACTATGGACCAGTATTGTTGGAAATGTTGAGATGAGGCAAGACTGATGCAAGTCGATTTTGACAGCAAGCAGTCGAAAGGGTAAGTCACAGGGGAATGTCAAATTTTTGGCCCTATTACCAGTTGGTGGGCGCGGGTGTTGCCCTCTCTTACTACTCCTTGTTTCAGCCTACAGTAGGTACAGTTGCCGCCAAATGGAGCGGACACCTAGTTCAGAATCGAGGTGGTAGGATCTTCATCAAACTTGGTAACAGTGGCGTGTCGTCATGGACCTTTACCCAGTGGTTCACGCTGGTGTCAGTGAAATGAGATACAGCGTACCGTTTACAGATTCGTTTATCCTGAGTTGTATACTTGCCTACCGAAATAATAAAGTCGTAAATACTGAAAAAATGGATAGAGTAAATTTCATAACTCTGCCGATAGCAGGCAGGTTAATCTTCCAATCTCACCCTCACCACCCCCGACTTCCCCCTCCAGTGCACTGGTTTGATTGTGGAAGGGTCCGCGGTTTAAAGTTGCCTTACTTTCATGTCGTGTCCTTTGTCCTTGTCTCATATATATATATATATATATATATATATATACACAGAAGTAAAACTGAACTGACAGTTCCTAACGACATGATATTAGTGATGATGCACTATATATCACACGAGTCAAGTGATTTTCAATAACTTCCCCTATGGCTTATACAATAATTCAGGTAACTGCAGCGAATTATATTTTTTTCCAACTTGTATGACTATACGTTAATTAGTAACACAGTATGAATTTCTATCCATCTGTCTATAGCTAGACTCCATAATCCCATAAGGGGTGGCTGTTTGAGTTAGTTGTTTTATGGGGAGGGGCACTAACACTCCGCCAGCCCACTTGTTGACACATAGGGAGCACGTATGGGTTGGTTGTATGGTTACCACTCAGTACTGTTAATGTTTTCCTGGCTTGCTGGAAACCATTACGCTTGTCATTCTATGTAAATCCACTCAGAAAAGGAAAGATGGGAGAAATAGGAAGAGAGGAGGGCAGACTGAAAAAGAATGATAGAAGTAAAGGAAAAAGTAGGCAGCACAACACCTGGTGAACAAGCCTACATCTTTTCTATCCTTAATGACCTAGAGCAGCTTGTACAGCACCCTACCCGTATCCCTGACCGCCTTGGAGAGAGCTCCAACATACTTGACCTCTTCCTCACAACTAATCCTTCTGCTTACTCTGTTAATCTTTTCTCTCCGTTGGGCTCCTCCAATCACAACCTTATTACCTTAACCTGTCCTATCACTCCGGTACGGCCTGTGGACCCTCCAGGGAAACGTCGTCTGTGGCATTTTGGAGCTGCGAACTGGGAGGCCCTCAGGCAGTACTTCTTTGATTTTCCCTGGAATGATTATTGCTTCCATGGCCGTGAGCCATCTGAGTGTGCCTTGCGCATTACAGAGGTTATTCTCTCGGGCATGGAAGCATACATTCCTTTCTCATATCCTTTGACTAACGCAAGAAAGCCTTGGTTTAATCACACTTGCTCTAATGCTGTCCGCAACAAGGAGAAGGCCTACAATAGGTACCGGAGCCAACCCACCCCTGAATCACATCATCTTTACGTTTCTGCCCGGAATCAAATGCAGCCCAAGTCTCTGTTCTTCGCTCTACTAAAAATAATTTCATCCATACTAAATTGCTCTCAACTCTCCAACTCGAATTCTTCCCGCTCATTCTGGCACCTTGCCAAAAATCTTTCTAACAACTTTACCTCTTTTCTACTCTGATGGTTCTGTAGCTATTTCTTTTACTGATAAAGCAGATCTCTTCGCACAGACTTTCTCCTCCAATTCCACCTTAGGCGATTCCGGTGCTGTTCCTCCATCACTTCTCCCCTCTGACTTCCTCATGGCTGACATTAAAATTTCTTCAGTTGATGTATTTTCTGCCATCACTGGCCTCAGTACTAACAAGGCATATGGGCCTGATGGGGTCCCTCCTGTTGTTCTCAAGAACTGTGCTTCTGTGCTTACACCCTGCCTAGGCAAACTCTTTCACCTTTGTCTGTCAACTTGTACCTTTCCTTCTTGCTGGAAGTTTGCTCTCATTCAGCCAGTCCCAAAGAAGGGTGACCACTCTCCCAACCCTCAACTATCGTCCAATTGCTTTAACGTCCTGTATCTCAAAAGATTTCGAGTCAATTGTTAATAGAAAAATTTTCAAGGCATCTTTTCCTATCACAACCTTCTTTTCCGATCGTCAGTATGGGTTCCGTCAGGGACGCTCCACTGGCGATCTTCTCACCTACCTTTCAGACTCCTGGTCATCCTCCTTTCGGGACTTTGGCGAAGAAAGCTTTACCATTGTCACTTGACATCTGAAAGGCTTTCGATCGAGTCTGCGCATAAATCTTTAATTTCCAAACTGCCCTCCTACGGTTTCTATCCTTCTATCTGTGCCTTCATCACTAAGCTTCCTTTCTGGTCGTTCTATAGCCGCTGTTGTAGACGGTCATCGTTCTTCTCCTAGATCTATCAACAGTGGTGTTCCTCAGGGCTCTGTCCCATCACCAACTCTCTTCCTTTTATTCATCAATGATCTTCTAAGCTGTACATCTAACCCTATCCACTCATACGCTGATGACTCCACCCTTCACCTTTCCATTCGGTTCCCACAACGCCCATCTCAACAGTTACTTCAAGAAACAAGGGATGAGGCTATGGCACACCTAATGTCTGACTTGGCTCGTATCTCTGACTGGTAAAAATAATATGGTTGTCTTTAATGCATCTAAGACTCAGTTTTTACACCTATCAACCCGACAAAATCTTCCACAGGTATACCCATTATTGTTTAATAATATTCAGCTTAATCCTGCATCATCCTTGAACATGCTTGGGGTCTCATTTACTCGGGACTTATCTCGGAAAGATCATATTACATCTCTTGTAAAATCTGCTTCCAAGAGATTGGGTGTGCTAAGCCGACTCCGCTCTTTCTTTATCCCTGCACAATTGTTGACTCTATACAGGGGTTTTATCCGCCCCTGTGTGGAATACAACTCTCATGTGTGGGGAGGCTCCCCACATACAGCTCTTCTCAATAGGGTGGAGTCAAAGGCTTTTCGTCTCATTAACTCTCCTCCTCTTACTGACTCCCTTCAACCTCTGTCTCTTCACCGCACTGTTGCATCTTTATCTCTTTTCTATCGCTACTTTTAATAGATCACTGCTCCTCTGAACTGTCTGCTTGCATTCCTCCACCTCTGACAGCGCGTAGCACCGTCTTGGCGGCAAACTCTCATCCCTTTTCTGTCCCAACTCTCTAATGCAAGAGTTAACCGTTACTCCCAGTCTTTCATTTATGCAACAGGTCAGCTCTGGAACTGTCTCCCTCTATCTGTATTTCCTGCTGCCTAATGATCTCCAGTCTTTCAAACGCAGTGTGTCCAGGCATCTCAAAATGATCGGATCTTGAATTTGGCTCTCTATTGTATTTTGTTTTTCTCTTGGAGGGAACTGTTACTGTGGGCTCATGGCCTTTGGTTCCTTCTTCCTCGCATAAAAAAAAAAAAAAAAAAAAAAAAAAGTGAGTGGATGATAGTCGGTACCGGCTCCCACGAGTTATAGCTTTGAATTTATTTTAGATTACAATTGGTTTGGGGTGTTCTTTGTTTCTGTCGTTTTAATCCTTGTTCGTGGGAAACCAGGACAGGCTCACTGAGCATGACAACTATACAAGAAAATTAGCTCATAGTTACTTATTATGGATACAAAACTTTTTTTTCTTTCCAGATAACGAATCCATCTAACTGCTCTCAGACATACTTAGCTCTACTCGTGGATCACCAGCAGAGTGCAAAAGCCTTGCTTAGGTCTCGAAGTGATTATGTAAACTGGCACCGACACGACAAATTAATGTCTTAATTTTGTGAGCTTATGCTCAGGCATGAGTAAATCAGGACTCTGCGTATCTTTATCATAGGGGTGGTATTGGCATGTTCTGATGCCGAAATCAGTCTTACCTCAAGACTATGCAGGATTACAATATGGTAATAAAGTAAAGATCCCAGATCTTTGTTAGCTCGCTTACTGGCAAAGTGTATTCTGAATATAAAGATGATTAACTAGTAGTAAAGGAGACTCATTACTACCTATGATCAAGGGCTCAGCGAGCTCAGTGTGACCAAAATAAAATGCACTGGAGTTGTTAGGTTCCGCCAGGTGAAGCATATCTTTATTACACTTTATCTATTTCATATGTGAATGCTAAGGACTCAGGCAATTAGCATACAGATTGATAAAAAAATCTTAGACGCAGAGTATACTCTCTCTCTCTCTCTCTCTCTCTCTCTCTATAGTATTCTTACTATCACCCCACTTAATTTTATTAAGGAGAGATTACCTACTACGAGAGGGTTAATGAAGTATCTAAAGCCTGAAGTTGGAAAATCGCTTCTGAGCAGAGTAAATTCTTTCTGTGTTAACGGCAGCATAATGATAAGAAGGGTCGTGGCATTGCTGGGCTTAAGAAATGGGGTGAAAGAGCATCCAAGAGAAAGCAAAAGTTTACCTGTCTATCTATTGCCAGACACCTTAATTCCGTAAAGGGTGGCCACAAACAAATCGCCTCAATGTCGCCCTGTCTCCCGCCTTTTCACTGCCCTGCAAAAGTGTAAATGTGAAATACCGTACTCAGTAAAATGCACCACACAGCCATTCACACACAGCCAAGCCGTTTTCAGTCTTGGCAACATTTCACAAAACGATCTGTATTTTTCAAACGTCGTAAGCAACGTGGTAGGCTAAATGAAGACGGTGGGTGCATCCTTTGTAGTTGCTGTTGTTGTTAGTGTTGATCTTAATATTATATACATAGTTGGAACAGTGCTGTAGACAAATCTGTTTCTCACTGAATAATATCATTTACAACAGCAAAACCTGGTGTTACTGTGGAGGGTAAAAAATAGTTCAAAATATAGATTACAGTTTCTTTGTTCATATTTCACAGTACAAATTACTTCACCTAACACTGAGTTGCAGTGTTATTTTGCATACGAATTTCCCACGGCATCTTACAGGTGGTAAAATGAGTTAGAATGATGATAATAAACTGTTGAAACCAGTTACTGTACTGTCTTTCAATTGTCAATGTGTATGGGTGTTCATGTGCAAAGTTTGTTTTCATAAATAGTCATTGATTGAGGTAGGAGCAGCCAGTAACATATATACCTGTAAATAAACTTGTAAATGACAGTTGCGATGATGAAAAAAATAAAAATTATTCGATTAACATGCCTGACCTGTCTACTGTAAGCAAAGCCACACGTTAAGGCTACCCACCTCCACCGGAATATCGAACATGAAACGCATTACACATTATCTTGGCTGTAAAGATAAGCAAAAATGAGTTGCAAGTTCGCCACTGCCACAGTCACCATTCATCCTCTATGCTGGTTACTTCCGTTTCTTGAGGTTGGTCGGTTTCAGGTCTTCAGTATTATTGTGATGGTTGAATGTAGTGTCAATAGCGAGTGAAAATGAAACTTACAAATAGCGTGGTAGGAATATTTAACCCTTTTATTCAGGCACTTTACTGACGAAGATTATTTAGGAAAGCATTCAGTTTAATCTTTAGCGCAGCCAGTGACTCTTATCCCCGCACCCAACCCCCAACCCACACATCCAGTGCAGTGTGTCTCAGCAGACTCACTAGCAGTAGGAAAAACCAGCACTGTGCCACACATACACACACACACACACACACACACACGAGAGAGAGAGAGAGAGAGAGAGAGAGAGAGAGAGAGAGAGAGAGAGAGAGAGAGAGAGAGAGAGAGAGAGAGAGAGAGAGAGAGAGAGAGAGAGAGAGAGAGAGAGAGAGAGAGAGAGAGAGAGAGAAATAACTCAAACGGTTTTTATCCAAGTTTAGACAAATTTGTGGAAGGGTTAGAGGGACGGCCAGGAGATGACTGTTTTCGTGGACAGTAGGTCAAAGGGCAAGGACTAGCTCAAACTTTGACCTAGGAAAGTTAACTTAAATAGTTTCATCCAATTTAGTCCGAGCTTCGTGGAGGGGTTGAGGATTCTGCAGAACCGAAGAGGTTCGACTCTGAGAGCAATTAGTCAAAGTCATATTGCAAAGTTAAAATTTGAGTTGTGTGATCCGATTTGTCTGGTGGAGGAAGGAGAAAAAGTGGGATTGGTAATAAATTGTGGAAAGACTGAAATTATTAATATGAACGTGGAGAACCAAATCGATTGTGTAATTGGGAATAATGTGGTGAAGAATGTAGAAAACTTTAAATATCTGGGAACGATTGTATCATCTAATGGATCATTAAACAATGAAATTGAGGAGAGGATTAGACAGGCTTGGCGAGCTGTTGGAATGTTGAAATCTGTTTGGAATAATAATATGCTTTCGGTACATACTAAAGTGAAAATTTACAAGTCCATGGTTAGACCAATTTTAATTTACGGGGATGAGTCATGGTACAGTACAATTGCAACAGATCAGAAAGTATTAGGATTTGAGAATAAAATACTGAGAAGGATTCTTGGGGTAAAGTGGCAAGACAGAGTTACAAATGAAAGAGTAAGGGATATTACGAGTGGAACCAGTTAATGAATATGTGAGACTGTCTCGCTGGAAGTGGCTGGGGCACATATACAGAAAAGAAGGTTGTTTAATACAGGATGTGCCAGAGTGGACTGCTAGAGGAAGAAGAGGTAGAGGTAGGCCGAGGGAAACCTGGTTGAGGACAATGAAAAAAAAAGCAGGAGAGGAGTGTTGGTGGGACCTGAAGGAGATGGCAAGAGACAAATATTGGTGGAGAGAGTTCATTGAGGCCCTATGCATCCCGTGGGGTGCCACAGGAAATGATTGATTGATTGATTGATTGATCCGATTTGGGCTAAACTTGACTGAAGAGCCAAGGAGTAGCCAAGGGGTTAAGCTAATGTTTTTGAAAACAATAGATCGAAGGTGAAGGTTACATGGCAAGGTCAGCATCAACAAATTTATTCGATTTATGCCAAACTTTGTATTAAGGTTCAGGGAAAGGCATGGATAAAGAGAATAATTTCTAAGTGCACTAAATAAACGGACAAGGTCACAGAGAAGGGTCAAAAGTCAAAGTCACAGGACAAGGTCTACTTAGTGGTTTTTAATTTGATTTGGACCAAACCTGGTAAAAATGTTAAGACTCGGGCAAGAATAAAGTAATTCGATTTTGAGAGCAATTGGTCGAAGATCGAGACCACAGGGTAAAGTAAAATGTTCGGCTCTTAGACTAGTTGGTGGGCGCAAGTGTTGCACTTTCTGAGTGCTCCATATGAATGAATGCAGTATTTAATCCCTGTAGGTCGAGTCTCCACAATGCTGATTTAACCTACCTGGAGGTAGCAGTATTTATGAAAGTATGTCATCGGCTTGAAGGAATTAAGCTTATTCTATCGATACAAACTATAAAATTATATATATATATATATATATATATATATATATCTATATATATATATATATATATATATACAGTACAGTATACCGACTCTGGGCAAAGGCTTCAGGGCAAATCTCGGGGGCAGTGGCCTATCCTAAGGCCCATGAGTCCTCCTACACCTTCACATGTCACCACTTCGGCGCTAACATCCACCATTCATATTGAATACATGCTAGGGCTGTCTCATGTAAGACTTGACAGCAATTACGTCTTGGGAGGAACTGCCGTGTAAGAACTGATGGTTGCCATATGGCAATAACCCAAAGAAACGGTGATGTATATCATCTAGACTGTGACTAAAAGATACAAATATAATATTCTTGGTGTATTAAACATGACATTGAGCACGCTGGAAAAACACTTATAGTTGTCATAAACCACCACCCATGACTGTACACGTGAATACGTTCGACAAAGGCTTCCGGCACCACCTCTGAGAACAAGCGCAAGATGCTCATACTTCTATTTATCATATACTAGTATAGGAGCTACGTCTGAGGAGAGTTTTCAGATGTTTCCTAAATGTTACACAATGCTTGAAGTGTGCGTTTGATGCAGTATGGATGCATTATGTCATGGATGTGCCATTTGTATTCATACAATTATATACATCCATATTGATGCATTATTTGCATCAAATAACAGGAGATACCTCCTTCATCCCATGAAAAATCATAACCAGTGCATATTCAGGGTTACCAACAGTTTTCATGGCCCCTGCCTATACTTCAATTGTCATCGTTGTTTGCGTCATGTTGTTTAGCACAGCATCGTAAGGATAATTTTTTGTGAACTATACATATGATGACTACATCATCATTTCCCACGAAGATTTATTGGGAACTACTGCGGTCAGGAATGGCCTCCCCATTTCCCAGACTTAACGCTTTGTGTCTTTTTTCCTGTAAGAGTATGCCACACTAAGTAAATAAATAAATAAATAAATAAATAAATATATATATATATATATATATATATATATATATATATATATATATATATATATATATATATATATATATATATATAAATAGACAAACCCAGGGAACCGATCAACCTGCAGGAATCGGAGGAAAGCATTGCCATTGTTTATGCCAACACATCTTTCAGTCTACCTGACGAAATGTTTTTGTGAAGAAATCCCATTCGGAAATGCAGCAGTTAAGCATGGAACTATATTATCGATTATGTAAAAAGGAAAGAATCAGAGTTTGAAGCTGTAAAGTAAAACAACAAAAAAAGCATAATTAAGACTTGTTAATCTCGAGATGCATTTGAAATATTGGAGGTCATATACAGAGGGACAGACTGAGAAAGACATTCCAAAACTTGTGTCCATGAAGGGCTAGTAATGCCACTTAATTTTCGCCTTACCGGAAAAGGATGGAATGAAGTGTGTAGTTAGACGGGTGCCGTCCGCCCACTGTAATGAGAAAGAAATGAAAACAGACTTCAAAGACCACAGTTGTAACTAGAAAGCGCTCAATGCCATTGCCACTAAAAAAGGATCCAGACCCGGATCCGTGAATATAGGATCCGCACTCGGATCTGCTCCCGAAATTAATCAATTCTTTCTTGGCCCATGGCCCAACCGTCCACAAAATTTCATTGAAATTCATTGAGAACTTTTGCAGATATTTTGCGGGATACTCCAGATCCGTATCCTCTTCAATATTTAATCACTTCTTCCTTGGCCATGGTCCACCCTTCCACAAAATTTCATTGAAATTCATCGAGAACTTTTGAGATATAGTCTGGACAAACAGACAGACAGACAAACCTAGGTGAATACATAACCACTTCCAACTTTGTTGGGGGAGATATGTAATGACAAAAGAGAGAGGCTGAAGGGAGTATGTGAGAGGAGAGGAGACGAGAAGCCTTTATTACGGCCTGGCTGTAAGTGCTTTTTGTGGTTAGCTGTGACTCCTCCCCCTCCCACCCCAATACTCACACGAGAGAGAGAGAGAGAGAGAGAGAGAGAGAGAGAGAGAGAGAGAGAGAGAGAGAGAGAGAGAGAGAGAGAGAGAGAGAGAGAGAGAGAGAGAGAGAGAGAGAGAGAGAGAGAGAAAGAGAGAGAGAGAACCACTCAGCGACAACTGTTCTCCACACATGGGAAAATAAGGCCACCGAACATTCAACAGTTAAATAGTGAACAAGAGCATGGGGTTGCTTCGGCTCACCTGACCTTTGTAAAACAAATTTTCCAGTGAAGGCAGTCCCTCCAATGGAAGCTTGCTAGATGATGCACCGTTTGCTTTATGTTTTAACGTTCTGTATGCGATATGTATACCCCTCTCTCCCCGAAAAAAAAAAAAAGTGAAGTAATGTACTCTTCACAGAACAGACGAGGAGAAAAAGAGACGCCAGTGATGCTGAGAAACAAGGAAGGACTAAGTAGGTGGACCGTCGTGTGGAAGTACGTGGTGAATGATATGCAGGTACAATACGTTTTATTGTATTCATTCAACATATGAAATTTCTTTGCTATTCCAATGTAAATAAGGACTTTCCATACATTTTGTAATAAATAGGCCATTTGTATTCTTGCCTCAGAATGCCTACTGACACTCTCTTCACAAGCATGCACTCTCCCTGCTATATCATTTTTCTCCGAACCACACACAGACCTATCTGATAACAATTATGTTTTTATAAAGTCCTCTGTAGAAAAACACCAAAGTTTCGTCTCTGCACTTATTTATTTATTTTATTTTTTTATACATCTCACTCGTTGCTGAGTCTAATATAAAGTTCCCTATAAGTTTAATATCTTTAATTATACGAGTATATATACAATAAGGAGTCCTCTTCTTTTAGGTAAACTAAATATAAAAGTTTTCCAAACTCCTACAGAAAGAAAAAAAGAAAAGAATGGACTGTGACCAGTGACTATCTTATGAAACTTAAAAAAAAAAAAAAGGGAAATCGATGGTAGTGCATGGTCTTTTTGAATATACAGTATACAGGGGGTTAATATACCTAAGGATTGTTGGTACTGCTCCCTCTCACTTATTTAATTATCAATAATTTTTAAATAATCCAGATGCATCTATTTTTTCGTTCATTTCTGTGTGTGTCAAGTTCAGTCGTCGGAAGTCGGTTGATTATATTCAAACATGAAAGCTGCGTAGGTCGAATGGCAACTACAGATGTCATCAGCAGCTTTATTAGATTTATCACATCACCAGTAGAACCTGCCAGTAAACGACCATCACCATATTACATTCATCACTAATGCAGCATCCCTAACTGGATTCCATCACAAACTGTACGATATAAACTGAGGTATACCCAAATGGGGTGTGGAGCTTGGATGGCGCGCTTGGTCATAAGTGCATAGTTTTGCCCGCCTTTGGCAAGGAGAGGTGATAAAGTTTTCGTCAGTGTGTGTCTGAGTGTGTTGCCAAAATATCTCGAAAAGTTGCGAAAGAAATTTCAACAAACCCTCAGGAAATAGCAACTACTGTATGTGGATGTGCAGAAGCCTATTACTTTTGGTGAGGATTTGATCAAAGACAGTGTCAGGACTCCATATTATAATTACAAATCATAATAAATAAATAGATAAATAGATAGATAGAGAGACAGATAGAAGCAGGAAGTTAGATGATGAGAAGGTATTGTGTCTGCGGGAATCGAGCAATGCTAAACATGCTTACACACTCTTAACTCAAAGAATGCTTTATAGGCATACGACAGCGCCTCGTGACCATACACACACATACACACATACTCATACACAGGCTTCTAGAACTTTCCAACCACAGTGTAACACAAGTGACACGACCCCTGCTTCACCAGAATTTAGGAAGCAGAGGGGAGAAGGAGGCTAGCAATAGAACCGACAGGTAGTGGAGAGAGTGAACAAGAAAGAGGGACTCAACTAGACTTACTTATTATAGTCTCTGTAAGACATACCCTACTCAACTTAGATTTCTCTGAAGATAATAAATTAAGATCAACTCACTGTATTCATCTTTAATTCCTACTACAAGATATCGAGAGTGACAACCAAACAACAAAACTCCACCACAAGAAGTTACAAAGTTATTGTGAGATATGGTTGGCAGCGAACGTATACGAACCTCGTCTACGAATCAACAGTGAATTCCTATAAAATATCAAGATTGAAAACAAAAAAATACCTCTCACAACCAACAACTCAGAACCAGCTCCTGACAGTATTCTCTCCAACCAGCCCCCTCCGTCTCCACGATCATCACGCTGATTTAGAAGTGATCACACGACGTCTTGCCAGTAGTTTAACAAAGTATTAATACAAACAGTCTTGCAATTTCTACGACGAACCAACGAACTACAACCATCTACAATCAACTACAAGTAACAACTCTACGAGTCGTCTGTATAATCTACACGCACCTACAAGTAGCAACAGTCTTCATCCCACAACGAGTAAATCACAAGAAAAAAGGAACACGAATACCTCGAGAAAGAAAAACAAAACAAACAAATGAAGAGTGAGACACGACTCACAACTCACAACCACCAGACCTCACCCTCCTCTCTCTGCTACATCCACCCAACCTCCACCGCTGACGCAGGAGTCAAGAGGTCAAGACGATGAAGCAAATACCAAGCCCATATTCACAACTCATCTTACTCACTCATCTTCACTCAAGTTACTCGTCACTACTCGTTTACTCACCACAGCTACCAGTGTGGGAAGTCGACGTCATCATGCGTGCTTGCTGAAAAGACGCCACGTCAATCAACCCGTGAAGGACAACGCTATCACCACGTGCAACACCACTCACACCATTTCCACCACGGAAAAAATTAGTGAGTTACATAGTTACTTCATTTTCACAATACACAGTGATAGACATAAAAATGCTGCACAAACATATAAAACTTGCTGCATAATTACAACTTACATACACATACTTCAGTTATCTGCATAACTCAAACACTAAATAATCACCAACAATAAATATTCTACACTGTATATATTCATTCATTTATTATAGCAGTTATTTACTACCAACGAGTGTTACCATTTATACCTACATAAAATACGTGTTTCATACATACAGCTATACATTATTACATCTACAAAGTGATAAAAAATATACCATCACAGTTACTCAGTGAGCGATTAAAAGAACTGTATTAAACATTTATTAATTAAAGCTACCTAGTGGAAACAGGTAAATTAAGTTACAAGGAAAATCAGAAAAAAAAAATGGCCAACATAAATGATGTTAGCAAGAATGAACATCTTCAACACAATCGTGAAGACAATGATTTCCACACAGTGCTGACACATATATTGCCCACGATAGGTACAAATGAAGATCAAGTCAGTATATATAGTTTATACTGTATATAGTGTATATATATTTTTTATATAAAATAACAAAAATGGGACTATATAATATCATTTTCAGTAATATCTGTGCAATATAAACTAAACCTTAGAAAAGGGTCCCTAGGAAATTAGCCAGCAATTATGCAACCATGAACAACACAGAAAAAGCGTAGACAAACGAAGAAAAACAAACTATAGAAAATCAACACATACAAAAAAAAGAAAAGAAAAAGAAAAAGAAATAGAGTAAGATCACATAACAAACAAATGAAAATAAGTGTAAGTGTTACTACAAATGCCAAAATACCACATAAACTACAAACAAAAAAGCGAATTGTTGTCTCCAAAAGCTAGTGGCATGGCACATCATATCATCGACCGCAGCATGACCGGATTCAATGTCAGGACTGCAATTATTACAATTATGTAATTACAAACGATATGTAACAGTTATGTAACGACAAACGATTGCATTATGTTACACTTGCTACAATTATGTAACTACAAACAATATGTAACAATTATGTAACAGTTGCATTAACAAGATGTAACTTTTATGTAGCTTTAACTACAATTATATAACTACAAACAATATGAAACAATTATGTAACAGTTGCATTAACAAGATGTAACTTTTATGTAACTTTAACTACAATTATGTAACTACAAAAATATGTAACAATTATGTAACAGTTGCATTAACAAGATGTAACTTTTATGTAACTTTAACTACAATTATGTAACTACAAATAATATGTAACAATTATGTAACAGTTGCATTAACAAGATGTAACTTTTATGTAACTTTAACTACAATTATAAGGCCAACACAATTATGTAACAGTTGCATTAACAAAAAGTAACTACAATTATAAGGCCAACACAATTATGCATTACCACAATATTATGTAACAATTCATATAATGTTACAGTTATGTATTACTACAGTGTTACTACAATGTAACTGTTACAATATAATTATGTAACAATTCACAGTGTTACAATTATGTATTACCACAATGTTACTACAATATTATAAGTCATACAGTTATACCACAATTCTGTATTACCAGAATCATCTTACAAGTTAGGTGAAATATTAGACATGACTAAAGGGATAACTCAATATGTAATGTAATAACCTAGCAGTATTACTATAGCACAGTTATATGTGTATGTCTGTTATACATACACATCTTACAAAATGTCATACAACAACCATTGCATTTATTCAAATATGTATACAACTTGTTTAAAATATAATATACTAGATCATTGCAATTTACTATGAATATTATATGTATACAATATTATAATCAATATTATGTACTAATAGAGTAGCATATGTCAATAATGATTGCTGTCAGAGGACCTTCAGCGGCATGGCCGAGCATATGTCAGGACTCCATATTATAATTACAAATCATAATAAATAAATAGATAAATAGATAGATAGAGAGACAGATAGAAGCAGGAAGACAGATGATGAGAAGGTATTGTGTCTGCGAGAATCGAGCAATGCTAAACATGCTTACACACTCTTAACTCAAGGAATGCTTTATAGGAACACGACAGCGCCTCGTGACCATACACACACATACACACATACTCACACACAGGCTTCTAGAACTTTCCAACCACAGTGTAACACACGTGACACGACCCCTGCTTTACCAGAATTTAGGAAGCAGAGGGCAGAAGGAGACAGGCCATAGAACAGGCAGGTAGTAGGGAGAAGGGCTTAGCAACATGGGCGAGAGGAAAGAGAGAGAGTGAGAGAGAGAGAGAGAGAGAGAGAGAGAGAGAGAGAGAGAGACAGGGAGGTAGCTCGCGGGACTCTACTTAACTTCACTCGTGTGTGAGAGATTTTGTTAATATTTCCAAGACAAATAAAAATAGTCCCATACTCATCTTTACCTCTCCTGTCATTGCATGACAAATGGGAACCAAGATTATATACTTACAAACCGACGTATAACAACCGCTCGTCCACAAGTCTAATATATATGTAACTAAACTACAAAACTCCACTACAAGAAGTTACAAAGTTATACAGCCTACAATGTAAATAGCCTACAAGTCTACAAAACAACTCTATAATCTTCACGTAACTTCAAGCAGCAGCAAGAAGAATAAAAAACAAAGCAAGTAAAGAAGAGGAAAGACCAAGTTATGACAAAAAACGAACAAACGTAAAGAAAAACAAGTCTAAAATTCACATAGGAGGCATGTTGGGAAATGAGTGTATCTTGATACCAGCTGTATGTGAGGATCAAAACGTTTCCTTATTTTTAGATACAGGCTCTCCAGTGAACTTAATAACACATGAAGAAATAAATAGATTTCTGAAAAATAAGAAGAAAATAACTTTTCTGGATGAAGCTGATTTAGATTTATATACGGTAGATGGAAAACAAATTACAGTGAAAGGTATGATAAGGTTAAATATCAGTTTCACAGAGACTACAAGACCATTCTCTGCATTTTTCTATATCGTTGAAAACTTAGCAATTAAAGCTCATATGTTACTGGGCTTAAGATCCAAGAGAGCAGAGAACATAACTATACTCCCACAAATGAATGGAATAGACTTTGACAATGAATTCATAGAGGAAATACCATCAGAGCCCTCACCGATTAGTAAAAGAGAACCAAAAAGAATTGGTAATATTAAAGGCTTAAACAAACATAAACAGATGAGTGTATAGATCCACTCCCACCACCAGCCCCATCCTCCAGAATTAGTGACCCAGATAACAGTACTGATTTATCAGTTTTTCCAGCCCATCTCACCAATGATTTAGTTATACCACCTAATTCCTACATGAAAGTTACCATAAAGAGCAAATTACGGAATAGTACTGTTCTTGTCTTAGAAGAATTATGTAAAGTAAAGGGATTGTCAGTAGAAAACGCATTATGTCAGATGAATGACAAAGGGCAAACTCAGATATTCATAATTAATCACATGAATGGGGAAGTTCAGTTGAAAAAGGGGACTTGCATAGTTAATATTGAAAAATGTCCGGCCCCTGTGAAGGAAATGGTTATAGCTGGAGTGACAAGTGAGATAAAATCTACGGATAGAGAAAGCATAAAAGAGAATTTAATTCACTCAGGTGAATTTGATGAAGAAAATGATTTGTTAACCCTGCTGGAAACACACAGGAACACTGTAGCATTACCCGGAGAACAATTAGGGTGTACTAACTTGATTAATCACATGATTAATGTGCACCCAGAAACACCACCAATTTTCGTACCAGCTTACCGCATCCCACCGCTGCCACCATATCTCACAATAACTTTGTAACATCTTGTAGTGGAGTTTTGTAGTTTAGTTATATATATATTAGACTTGTGGATGAGCGGTTGTTATACGTGAGTTGCTTTGTAAGTAGATAATCTTGGTTCCCTTTTGTCATGCAATGACAGGAGAGGTAAAGATGAGTATGGGACTATTTTTATTTGTCTTGGAAATATTAACAAAATCTCTCACACACGAGTGAAGTTAAGTAGAGTCCCGCGAGCTACCTCCCTGTCTCTCTCTCTCTCTCTCTCCTCTCGCCCATGTTGCTAAGCCCTTCTCCCTACTACCTGCCTGTTCTATGGCCTGTCTCCTTCTGCCCTCTGCTTCCTAAATTCTGGTCATAAGTGCATAGTTTTGCCCGCCTTTGGCAAGGAGAGATGATATAGTTTTCGTCAGTGTGTGTCTGAGTGTGTTGCCAAAATATCTCGAAAAGTTGCGAAAGAAATTTCAACAAACCCTCAGGAAATAGCAACTATGTGGATGTACAGAAGCCTATTACTTTTGATGAGGATTTGATCAAAGATGGAACGCCAGCTGCCATATATTTTTAAATATCGATTGGCTTTTTATGAAAGACTGTGACAGAACTCCGTAGAGTTTTGAGAATTTTTATCACCTTTATTGTGTGTGTGTGTGTGTGTGTGTGTGTGTGTGTGTGTGTGTTGCCAAAAGAATCTCATCTTCAATTTTGATTTCTAGGTAGCTCGTACCTTATCCACCAACATATTTTGTCGAGCCATTGCCATTCGGTCCCCGAATGCTTTTGTTTCATTATTTTGTGTTATTACAGAGACTCTGCTATATATAAATCCAACACATGATCTCTTTGCTTTCTCATCCTATCCTCCTTTCTGGTCTCCTCTTCACCCCATCCTACCACCCACTCCTCCTCCCTGCTACCCTGCTATTATTCTTTGTTTCCTCTCTTCAGTCGGGTCGAAAATGCATCTCTCCATATTGTTGGTAAAACTCTCATTATCTTTGCTTCAGGACAGATACCCCACTCAGAAAACAACTGCCCCGAGTGAGGATCGAACTCACGACCTTGAGATTATGAGACTCACGCGCTGCCTACTGCGCCATCGAGGCTCTGTTCAAATTGTATATAACTACAGAACCATCTATAACTTCAATTCTCTGTGTACATTTGTCCATCTCCATACAGTTTTGGCTACATGTCGTTTGGTAGTCATTTATAATAGAAAGGGATGAATTTTGTACAGCTTTTACGTGAGAGAGAGAGAGAGAGAGAGAGAGAGAGAGAGAGAGAGAGAGAGAGTATGTGGTGTGAGAAAGTGTGTATTTGCTCAGTTGTACGAGTATTTACTTAGTTGTAGTATACAGGATGTGAACAAGGCTCGTGTTGTCCTGTCGTCTTATCTACATTTATCACTTATCAGTCAGTTTTTCAGACATTCATGCAATAAGTGTGTGTGTGTGTGTGTGTGTGTGTGTTACTGATAAGATATGGTGAAGATGCAGTGGACTTTGTATATAAGGAAATTAAACATGGTAGTAATGTAACCCATGCAACAGGTCCCTCTCGAACTGACTAACCCTGTACACCATCGTTTGGGATGGCTTAATTAGAAGAGAACGACTGCTCTTTATTCTGAATACTCGTTTAACTCTTTCATGGCTGAGGACAGTTCTAGTATTGTCTCACAGTTAATGCTAGGTGATTTTACTCAGCAGAGTTAGTCACAGGAGCCTGAGAGTCGTAATGCCGTCAGAGTTAGCCCTCTCATGGTCGAGACAACATTTTATTTTGGTGAGAGTAAGTTGTATGACCCTAAGGCTGCACTACATCGAATGAGTGGATGGTGAAGACCTTCAACTAGCATATAGCCAGAATGATGAAGTTCATCTTCACCCCCGCCAGACTGAACTGTTATACACAAGCAGTGCAGATACAGATGAGTCCAGGCGTTTGTACAGTCATTAATGATTATGAGGAATTACTTTTGCTTATCTGCTTCTCCACATGAAAAAGTCTGTTGACATGAAAGAAGTCAAATAAAACCGTCAAGTAGGAATTTTAAAATGTGTCCATTGACTCTGTGCCTTCATCACAACGGCATGAGGCAAGTGATGTGTCCATCCTAAACGACAATCACCACCAACAAAACCTCCACCACCATAGCGTCCAGCATTATCACCACCACTGCCTCTAGCATCAGCATCACTATCATCCTCTCGTGGCCCACACTCGCTACACGTAATTACAGCAGTTCCATAGCAGCACTTTCCTTACTTAAACTTATCCCCTGAGTTCTGGTATTGTTCTGTACAGCCATTTCCTCCTTATATTACGGTCTAATGACACACTAATTGCACAGGAAAACAGACCTACCAGCCGCGAGTGAGTTCCACCCAAGGACCGAGTAAACAGTGAACACCTGAGCGGAACACACAGTACGCTGCGTTATCGGGGGCAGTGAGGGCGCCAGCAAAACCGGCATTCATTGTAAATTCCCGGCCAGTAATTATGGACTTCCCTGCATTGTTTAACTTCGCACTGCGAATTCCTGAGGGAAAGTTTGGCTGTCGAGTTAGCGAGATTGAAACTTTTTTAAGGGACTTCTGAAATGACGACAGTGATTATCAAATTATCATTGAATTTGGCCATGTCAGCGTGCGTTCGCATCCGATGTAAAGTGTCTTTAGGAAGTCACTTCTGTGGGAAGATTATTTATTATTTTTAAATTATGACTGAAATATGAACGTGGCAGAGGAATACTTGAGTACTAAGGAAGATATACAGCACTATGACTCAAGTTAACGTTGAAACAAAGTCAAACAGTGTGATAATAAAGAAAAACAGATATACCCACGGAGGAGGAGTTAACGCAAAAAAAAAAAAAAAAAAAAAGCAACAACCCTAGACCAATTCACGAAAAAGGGAAAATGATCCACGATTATGTAAATAGCACACCAGTCGGGTACCATTACCATATTCATTGTGTGGATGCGGCCGTAGAGCAGAAAGAGGGCGGCGGGGGAAAGGGGGAAGGATATTGGGATGTAGGAAGCGGCAGAATCGTACAAGATCTCCCCAGGCAGGCAACATAGCACTCCCCATCCCGCACAACCTAAGAGATAAGTTCGTTCCAGGCGGAGAATACGAGGCTATGAATACTTAACCTTTGATACCGTCCCTTTCCTCCTTCCTCTCCCTCCCGCAGCAGTGATGGTGATAGTGGTGGTGAAGGCAATGGGATGAGCTCTGTATGAGTAGCTTTGTATTACTATATTTATTTTTAACTTAAGGGATACTAAAATTGTTGGAAGGTGTTGGAAATGACTGATAGACTTGTGCAAGGTTATTCAAGTACGTAGGAGTAGGGCCAGATTATTTAACTCAGATTGATAGAAGGGCCATAAGTTATCTGTTTTAGCTTCAGTTTTTTCCTCTATCTAAACACTGAAACATAGAACGAAACAAAAATTTCATTTAGTATATAATTTGCGTTTACATTTTCCACTAAGCAGATAAATGAAAAGAAAAATGCAAAATTTTCTCTTTTATGTTTATTTATTTGTTTATTTGCATTTTCAGTCTGTCGAAGGGCCAATGAAAACGATTCAAGGGCCGAATTTGGCCCGCGGGCAGCCAGTTGAATAGCCCTGGACTAGTGTTTTGATGAGGTGCAATATTGGACTGATACACTGATGGACTGATTAATTGCTAACTTCATCTACTGATGGACTGGAGAAATGTTGGATTGATGAAAAAACGGGCTGACGTAATGTTTAATTATGCATCGGTAAACTGACATGCTATTGGTGTGATGGTGAAAAAAGAATTTTTCAATCTACCAGCAGTGTGGTCAATTTAAGTCTTCTTTCCTTGATGCTCAGCGCAGAGGAGAATTTAGACAAAGGCAACAGACTTGGCCTCAAGTCACCCCAACATCTCCTGAAACACTTGTTTCAACTCTTAACCCCAATGACGACATTTCAACTGGCCCTGCTGTCTAGCCTTGGTATTCCAATACAGGAGGGATTGCTGAGGAGACTGGTGGAGGATCCTTAAGAACTAGAGGATTTTTTGAAGTAGAGTCCTTTGCTACAGAGAACAGGCTTGTTGTTGCTTCACAAAAGCTACGAAATTTTAGAGTATTCTTAGATGCCACACAAAACAGTCTCATCTTGAGAAACTCAGGTATAAAGAGTGTGCTCATGAGTATGCAATGGCAGTATGGTGCAGGTTTAAGGTGTTTAATGCTCTTAAGGGCTCCATTGAACAATGAGATACCTGTAGACGAGTTACTCTGTTGGAGATTGCCCGAGTCCAAAGATGGGTTACAGCTCACTGAGGCACTGACTCCAGTTGGTGAGAGTTGTGCTGCCAGACTATCTGGTTTGGGAGCAGCACAGACTTGCTACTTTGGGCAAGAGTTTTACTGAGAAGAGACAGGGAAATAATCACGGAGGTAGAGGGTTGTTTTCATGCAAATGACCTTTGAGCTCTGAGAAGAAAACTCTGCTCCAGGTCCACCTCCCAGGTTAGCAAGCAGATGATGGCTTATGTCAGGGACAAGTGAGTATAGGGCTCACCGGGCTGAGTAATATGAAAAACAAGCCGTTAGGCGACGATGGCCAGCTCTAAGTGGACCAGGTTTTGTCAGTGACCAGAAGTGAGTTTTGACACTAAAAGTATTTTCTATATGGAGGTACTCCAGTGCAACATTCCACCCAAGAATCATGGCCCTGGCTTAGTAATCATCAGTGCTTCAGCATTTTGCATGAGCAAGGTCATAGTTTTAGCACTTTTCATATTTATTGTATTTGATGACCTTTGACCCCTGACCTGGCGGATACAGGTCATGCATGTACGAAGCACATTTGCAATACTCATAAATGTCTATAGGCGTGCAAAGGTTCATTCGACTCCATCCACCCCTTTTGGAGCTAGGGAACTTGAAATTCGCAGAATGGTTCACCTGAGTTACATCTTCTAGGTGGTGCTGCCAGCAACTGGAAGTGAGTTTTGACACTGTCAGTTGTATGGAGGTACTCTGGTGCAACATTCCACCCAAGAATCATGGCCCTGGCTTAATAATCTTCGGAGCCTTAGCATTTTGCATGAGCATTGTCACAATATTAGCTATTTTTACCGTTTTGGTATTTGATGACCTTTGACCCCTGATCTGGTCAATGTAGCACATAGGTGTACCGTAGAAAGTTGTAGTACTACTCTGTGTCTATAAGTGTGCAAACTTTCATTCACTTCCAACAAACCACTGGGGAACTAGGTGGGCATTTTTGAAGACCGGTACTGGTTGCTAGGGATGCTGAGGCCAGTCTTTGCAGGGTTGCCACTCAAGAACTAGAGGAGAGAGGGGAGAAATGGTTGGCACAATTCCGATAGGGAATGACTGCAAGATTACACCTTAAGAAGTCTGAGCTTTCTGTGTCCATTAGTAATGCTTCTACAGCTCAAAATGTGAAAAGTACGAAAAGGCATTTTTTACCGTTACTAGGCAACGAGTAATTACCTAGCAACCAAAACCTTGTGGACACAACTAGGTCATAGGCTTGTCGTTGTGTCCAAGTTTAGTAAGAATTGGTTAATTCTTAAGGGTAGAAATGCTTGCCATAATTAAAGAAGAAAGAATACAATACGAGAAAGAAAGAAAGAAAGCGCGACTAACAGTAAGGGCACCATGGAACTGGGCAACTGAATATGACAGAGCCTCCCAGTGGAGAGCTGTTGGTTTGTGTGCAGCCACTGGCTGCCATTACACCAGCCGATGATGCCGTGCCTGCTTTTGGTGAAAGCAGGAAAGGAGTGCCTTGGCTGAAAAGTGCTTGGGCGACTGGTGCTTGTAGAATCCCTGTAGAGCTATCAAAGACAGGAGTGAAACCATGATGTGGGGAATATGTGCAGTCATGGAAGCCATTTGGCAGGCCAGGTAACGTTCTTGTTCACGTGCTTTTGATGTGAATCCATGGCAAGTTGCTCAAGTTTCAGAGGCTTGAGCAATCTAGAGTTGCCTATTCTAACACTGTGAGTTCTCATGGAACACCAGCATGAGTTTTGGGAAGGATTCCTAGCCATCTACGTCAATCTCAAGAGGGTGTTTGATTCTGTTAGCCAGGAGTCACTGTGGGAATTCTTGTGACTCCCTGGGTCACTGAATGAATTATCCAGCTCAAAGCTGACTTGTACCATGACTCTGAAAATGCTGTCAGTTGTAGCTGGGAAAAATCCAGTTCCCTCCCAGTAACTTGTGGGATAAGATAGGGATGTGTCTTTGTCCCCCTACTTTTCAGCATGTGCATGGACTGGATGCAGGCGTGGGCTGTGAGTAGGAGTCATTGTGAAATATCATTTGGCAGGTTTATGGTTACTAGCCTTGACTTTGCTGATGATGCAGTTATTTTAGCAGAGTTGCTAGAGCCACTCCTGGGTTCTCTAGAGGAAGGCTCAAGACCAGGATCCAGGCATTTTTTAAAAATGAAATAGTAGAGTCTGTTTAGGTATGTGGTGGAGAAGTAGAGGTCTTGGAGGAATTGTGATTCATAACAAGTGTGGGTGAGATGATGAGAATTCCCGTTGCAATGGTATGGCTTACTGCATTATGGGCTGTCTCGGTTCAAGTAGTTATTTTCATTTCTTGTAAAGAAGAACAAAGATTCATGTTTATCAAGAAGTGGTGCTCCCTCTTACTTTATGGCTGTGGGGGCATGGATACTAAATAGTGCTTTGGATCAGCAAATTAATTTCTTTGGTAATACGTGCTTTCAGTTGATCATGTGATATTGCTGGTATGGGTGGGTGTGTAATGAGAGACTTCTCTGTAAAATGAGTCAAGCCTATTGCCTGCATAATACGTGAGCACCAGGTCTTATACAGATACATGGCAAGTCTCCCCATGTTGATCCTGTTCACATGGAGTCCCTCCAGATCTTGAAAGAGGTCTTAGCCCACTCCAGTACCTGATTATACCATACACAGGTCATGACTTTCCTTTCTGCCTCTACACTGACGTGCCCAAGGTGAGTGTGGGAGAAGTCCTCATCCATTCTAAGTAAAAACGTGAACACATCATCACCTTCGGCAGCAGCATAATTATCAGTGCAGTCAAACTATATCACTAACAAACAGGTATGTCTGGCATTAATCTAGGTCGTGAAATGCCTCTACTGGTACTGTAAATGACAGGAGTCTCATTGGATGTCATCACTGCCAATCAGTGACCACAGTGGAAGCGATATTCGAATACTTAGGACTCCCTGGTCATATGTTTGCATGAAATACTGGAGGAGTTCTCTTACAACATCCTGCGCTGCCCAAATCCCACATAACCACTAACACTCTTTCTAGGATGTTCTTTTACCTCATTAATGCAGTCGACGAACTGGATATCAAAACATTTCTGCCTGAAATAACAAGGGAATGATGTAAGAACTGTTAATAAAACCAGTAACCGGTGGCCGAGAGATGGCACTTCATCTTCACTGGGACAAAGGAACGTACAGTGTGTCAGCCTTAACAATCTGGTCACCCATCTTCAGAGAAAGCTACAGGATGCCTGAAATGGTAACCACTGTCAGGCAAGTCGTAGTCTCCTGCTCAGCATGCACATCAGGGAATGACAATACAAACTGCTGGGGCAAAGGCATTATTGCTTCATGTCCTTGGTATAGTGGATGCAGGTTCATGGTTATAATTGTGGACATCTTTGCTGTATAAGGTTCCTGATTACTGTACCCACTTTTGACCACTCAGCAGACACTAGTGAAATCGTTTTCCATTCAGTTAATCGCTAATTACAGCTTTCCAAAATCACTGCACTCCAGGAATACCATGGGTTTAAAAGGGAGATCTGGAACAACTTAAGCAACATTCTAGATTGCAAAATCTGCCATTTCCCCATTTTGGCTCCAAGGCAGTTCCATCTGTAAGCACAGTCACCACAAACTCCTAAACTAGGTACAGTGCTGGCTTCTACAGCACCAGACACGTGCCCAGCTAGACAACATTAGTACATCAAACAAGGCAATAGAATTATCACCCTATGTTCTCCCTTTTGAAAGGTCACCCATTTTCATCTCTCATTGAGTCATCGCCCGCAAAACTCCTACAGCACACCTGTGTTACAAAACCAAAATTTCCCCAACCTTCACATAAGACTGCAAAATTTACAGGACCTCCAGAATGTGCACTTGGATGCGCATCTGCCTCTTCCCATTCAGAGTGGATTAGCAAGTGATGAAGGTCAACCTACTATGGACATCCAAGGATAAACTATATTCATGCCACACCGACTTCTTCACAGTCACTCCTCTCTTTAGCCCCTTTGAAGTTGGCATAAGCAGGAATGGACAGTTCCTGATGCTATGGATTTGAGGGAGGCTGAGAAGTGAGGATTTGGGGACAGTGAAGGAAAAATATGAAAGGTGAACGTGTCCAGTATTGTTTCAGTAGCAGCTTGCACAGTATATTGACATTTTGGCTTTCCTATTTTCGCACACCCTCCTCACCCCTCTCTCCTATCCCCACCTATACTCCTTCCCTACCCTGTACACTCTCCCCTACCACTACTCCCTCTCCTCCTGACCCTCCAGCCACTGAACGAGGTATCCAAGTGTGAGTGCCTCTTTCATCCCCGTCTGCACTCTTCTAAATAACAACCTACCCATTGAACATCCCAACCTCAAACTAGCACCACATATGCCACCTGACTCACACCCACCACACACCACTCTCACACCACTCCCTCCTCTGCTTGACCTGAACAACATTTCAGAGCCACCATTAGGCACCTCAACCCACACCAAAAATACTTTTCAAAACCATGCTAACATCCCTCACAACTACTAGTACACCTGGGTCTGTGAGACCCGGCCACTTTTTGCCACTTACTGGTTCAGCAACTACTATATGCCAAGGACTCCTGTCCTTCCCAATAGCTTCCTAAGTTTGGATGCCCATGCTAAAGGTGGCTGTGTAGTTTTCCAGGTCTCCTTCTGTTTTGGTGTATAACACACTAAAGAATAACACTGGGTCTGTGAGACCCAGGTGTCCTGGATAAGGGGGGCTGAAATTTACTGTTGTGTGATGCAAATTTTTTCACCCTGTGAATTGCCCTCTCCACACCACGAAGACCCTTCATGCCACTAGCTTTGACAGCAGTGTGAGCATCATTGTGTCGTTTCTTTTCTTACGGGGTCCATGTAAACAGAAGCGGTACAGATTTTTTTCAAAAATTTGCCTAAAATGCTTTAAATATGTTAATTTTAATTATATATTCATTATTGCATAGTAAATTGAACCAAAAAGGTTGTAGATTGGTCAAAGATTCAGTAAATAAAACACAAGTATTTTTTTGTATTTTTTCTATTTGGTGGGTCTGTGAGACCCAGGTGTCCTAATGGTGTATAGGCGCAACTAGGTGTACTGTTTAAGGGTTAAAGCAGGACATCAAAGCGATGATCCACGCTCATCAGATATCACCTCACCTCTGCCCACCTCATGTTTCCTTTACGTACCACAAGTCCAAGACACCATGAGGTTAACACATCGACAGACATTGTCTGTCTTACATTAAATCTTACATATCTCCCACCCTTCATCTATAGGTCTTAAGATCAGGCTTAGTCATCAGACCACCTGACTGTTTTACTGGCAGAATCTGCCAAGTAAGACCTCAGTACTAACATGCATATACAATTGGAGGAGGCCAAACATCAAACACAACCTGCAAGCTTGGCCAATGACACAGTCTAAGGAGCAGATTTCTAACTAATGCCTAGTCCTTCAAGCTAACGAGGTCCTCATGCCTCAAGCACCTGCTCCCCTGTACTCTCTGTCTGCCTTTCCATCACAGTAATCAAGGGGTAGCCTAATCCATTACCCACCTCAAACTGGCAGAGTCTTTGCTGTCACTGATCCTGCAGAGGAAGCACCATGGTGCGCCTTTATAAATCTGTGCCACGAGGTTGTAGCTGACAGTGAAGAACAAATTTCACAAATGTTGCTGCAGCGTGGTCAAGCATTTTCCTCGAAGTTCATCAAGTAGGAATGATCATACAAGGACAGTGTATGTCGCGTCACATTATCTTACATCCCCTGGGCACCCGATTCGACTCCTATGACCTCGAGAATGAAAATGTACTTGACTTTGCTGCCCTCTATTGCACGGTAGGGACGGATCTACCGATGGCACAGAAGACACTGGAGAAGCTAAAACACATGACAGTGATAGCTGGTGCAGTCTACCCTCCAACTTTTGGGTGATCAGCATGGATACACTTGCTGTCTTGCAGGGAGTTTGCTGCAAGGTATGAGTATTACTCAAACTTGTCTATACACGAGGCAGCTCGGTAACAATCAGACTTCCTTGACAGCAGTTCTACAGATTGCTGTTCCCTTCCTCAGTAGCCGGCATAGCCCACTGTCTGTCCATCTAAGGATACCAGGTAAGATCTTAAACCTTGCTTTACTCCATCTTAGGATTTGGCACATCTCCCTCTCGGTCCATCTCAAGAAACACCACTTTGCCTGCCACCTCCATCTTCAAACTCCTTTGTCTGAGGGCGATGGTCAGCTCCAGATCCAAATTTCTCTCTGAATTTTGGTGATTTGTGAATGAAGGAACATGTCAGGAGATGCCTTAGCAGTGGCCACTGTATCTGAGATCAAACACTCACAAATACTGACATTCCTCTTGGCCCACGACCGAATTCTCTCTCCCTCATGTCTTTCAAAACTCTTCCCCAGATCCATCGAGCCCTCCTTGGTTTTCTCCGCACTTTCATTACACTCGTACCGACACTCTAAACGGAATTCTTTTGGCCATAATTGTATTTGGTGTATCCACCATGTACCTTGAACAACTGGTATGCACATAAGATATCACACCTCTATTCCACTCTCTTAGCAATGGCCACTGCAATTTTACTTTCAAAAGAGGTTGTACCTCGGATTGTCACCACCGGCAGGGTAGGGCTGGCGGCACAGGGTCCTCCCGGTCACCATCAAGCGACTGTGCCAGCAGCGACTAGTGCAATTTCCGACCATGCTCGTCAGCGGAGAAGTAAAAATGCCTCCTTATTCTTCACCAACATCCGTTGGCTTAGTACCAACTTAAATTCAGTCCATTTTTTCCTACAGTCCATATCCCCTCTGGCCCTATTCCTCACAGAACCACAAATCTCACTGTCTACCGAAATATCCCCATATTGTTTTCCTGGTTACCATTTCCTCACAAACTTCCATAATAAGGGTAGCACCTGTTGTTATATTAAATCCCAATATGCAGTTGACACCATTTTAAACTTCACTTCACGCAGTTTTGATTACTCGCTGTATAAACTAAACTGTCAAAATATCACCAAATATATCTGTGTAGTTTATTGCTCCCCCAGTGCTTCTTCTGAACCCAGTGTATTTGATTCCATTTCCACACAGTTGAGTAACCTTAATCTTGCCCTTAACACCAAAATTACCATCTTGGGTGATTTTAACATACATAATGTTGAATGGTGATTGCACTCTGCCAGGACTGACGATGCTGGTCTAGAGTGTGAGCTGTTTGCAGAATCGTTTAATCTCACGCAACTGGTAAAGCAACCAACCAGAATACCAGATAATCCTGACCATAACGCCCATCTTTTGGATCTGTTCCTGACAAATAATCCAGATCAGTACAGGATAGAGGTATTGTCTCTACTTGGATCCTCTGACCACAATCTCATCAAAGCCTCATTAGTTAGCCCCTCCAAACCTTCCCATTCTGAACCTGCCAGGGTGACCCAATGGCACTTTGATAGGGCAAACTGGGATGAATTTAGAAATTATCTTGCTGATATTCCATGGCAGTCTTTCTTCTCTAGTGATGTCAATGCTAATCAGTCCCACATTTGTGATTTAATACTAGCTGGTATGGATTTATTCATATCAAGTCAGCAATTCAATAAAAGATCTGACTCTCCAAAATGGTTTGATAGCAACTGTGCCAGAGCAACAGCCCAAAAGTCATCAGCATATAACTATTACTTGAAATCAAAAACATCTGAATCATCAGCATATAACTATTACTTGAAATCGTTCTTCTCCTAGATCTGTTAACAGTGGTGTTCCTCAGGGCTCTGTCCTATCACCAACTCTCTTCCTTTTATTCATCAATGACCTTCTAAGCTGTACATCTAACCCTATCCAATCATACGCTGATGACTCCACCCTTCACCTTTCCATTCGATTCCCACAACGTCCATCTCAGCAGTTACTTCAACAGGCAAGGGATGAGGCTATGGCACACCTAATGTCTGACTTGGCTCGTATCTCTGACTGGGGTAAAAATAATCTGGTTGTTTTTAATGCATCAAAGACCCAGTTTTTGCACCTATCAACCTGACAAAATCTTCTACAGGTATACCCACTTATGTTTAATAATACTCAACTTAATCCTGCATCATCCTTGAACATGCTTGGGGTTTCATTTGCTCGGGACTTGTCTTGGAAAGATCATATTACATCTCTTGTAAAATCTGCTTCCAAGCGATTAGGTGTGCTAAGCCGACTCCGTTCTTTCTTTGCCCCTGCACGATTGTTGACCCTATACAGGGGTTTTATCCGCCCCTGTGTGGAGTACAACTCTCATGTGTGGGGAGGCTCCTCACATACAGCTCGTCTCAATAGGGTGGAGTCAAAGGCTTTTCATCTCATTAACTCTCCCCCTCTTACTGACTCCCTTCAACCTCTGTCTCTTCGCCGCACTGTTGCATCTTTATCTCTTTTCTATCGCTACTTCAGTGGTCACTGTTCCTCTGAACTGTCTGCATGCATTCCTCCACTTCTACGACGGGCGCATAGCACCCATCTAGCAGCAAACTCTCACCCTTTTTCTGTCCAACTCTCTAATGCAAGAGTTAACTGTTACTCTCAGTCCTTCATTTAAGCAACAGGCCAACTCTGGAACTGTCTCCCTCTGTCTGAATTTCCTGCTTCCTATGATCTCCAGTCTTTCAAATGCAGTGTGTCCAGGCATCTCAAAATGAATGGATCTTGAATTTGGCTCTCTCTTGTATTTTGTTTTTCTCTTGGAAGGAACAGTTTTGTGGGCTCATGGCCTTTGGTTCCTTCTTCCTCACATAAAAAAAAAAACTCAATTTAAAATTGCTAGAAACCATGCAAAAGCTGTAATAAATCTTGCTAAATCAAACTTTCTTCAAAACCAAGCATCAAAACTACTTAACAACCCTAATGACAATAGAATATTCTGGTCAACTCTCAATTCTCTCAATAATAACTTTAACAAGTCATCATCCATTACCCCACTAAAATCTTCGGATGGCAACATTACAAATGACCCGTGTGGGAAAGCAGATATCTTTGCCTGTACATTTGCCAGAAATTCTACCTTAGAGGAAGCCAGCCAGAATGTCCCAGCACTAGAACTTGACTCTCCCGAAATTGCCCCACTTAAAATACAGACAAGGTACGTGAAATCCATCCTAGACAATTTACCTACCAACAAAGCTCCAGGCCCAGATGGAATTCTGCCAATTGTTTTGAAAAAGTGTTCCCCAGAACTTGCCTCTGTTCTTGCAAAATTATTCAGACTATGCATACGTACTTCTTCATTCCCTAATTCATGGAAAGAAGCCAATATCCACCGAATTCCAAAGAAAGGAAGTTCCTCTGACCCCTCTGATTACAGACCAATAGCTGTCACATCTTCTCTTGGTAAGGTTTTTGAAACTGTAATTAATAAGCACATAGTTAAACATCTTGAATCCAACAACTTAATTAGTGATAGATAATATGGTTTTCGCCAAGAAAGATCCACCATTGACATACTCAATCTCCTGACTCATACCATCCATCAATCAGTTGACCTGCATGGTGAAACTCATGCAGTAGCCCTGGATATTTCTATAGCTTTCGACAGAGTCTGGCACCGTTCCCTGTTGTCCAAACTCCCATGCTATGGACTAAACTCTTTTGTTCCGTTGATATCCTCATATCTCAGCAATAGAAAAATAAGAGTAAAAGTAGATGATGTATATTCCACTTTCCACTCAGTTAATGCTGGCGTGCCGCAGGGATCAGTTCTGGCACCAACCCTGTTCCTCATTCATATTAATGATCTCTTATCTGTCACCCACAATCCCATCCATTCATATGCAGATGACTCAACACTTCATAGTTCATTCACACTCAGACATCCATTTACAAAGTCCGATATCTCTAACTCTCACCTCAGTACAGCCATCTCTTTAAATTAAGACTTATCCACGATCAGTGAATGGGGACAAAAGAATCTTGTCTCATTTAATGCTAATAAAACTAAAAATATACAATTTACTAATAGGCAGGTATTGCCAGAATCGTATATTACCTTCAGTGCTACAAATATCCCCATTTCCAAAAGTATTGAAATTCTTGGCGTTTCGCTTAACAATGCCCTCAGCTGGACCTCTCATGTTAGATCACTTGCTAAGACCGCCTCAAAGAAACTTGGATTATTGTACAGAGTCCGTAACTTCTTCACTGATGAGCAGTTAGTTATAATTTATAAGAGTCATGTGCGCTATCAGCTTGAATACTGCTTGTGGAGCGGATGTGGAAAGGTTGCATTAAAACAAGTAGACAAGATTCAGAACAAAGCTGTTAGAATTATTAATAACCCTGCTATTACTAATAAACTACCTCCCCTACAAGTAAGAAGGAATGTTGCCTCCCTTGCGTTATTTTACAGATATTTCTACAGTAAATGCTCAGACGAAGTTGCATCTATGATGCCACCTCTCCATGCCTTCCCTGGTGCTACACGGGCAGCAGGCAGCGCTCATGACTGGAATGTCACACAGCCATACTGCAGAACTACTGCCTATCAGGATTCTTTCATTCCCCGAACTGCATCTCTCTGGAACTCGCTTCCCCAGAGTTGTTTCCCTCCAAACTTCAACCTGCTGCTGTTCAAGTCTAACTGTTACAGATATTTTATGAACAGAGGACACCAGTAATCAGGTGCATGGATTTTTTTTTTTTTTTTTTTTTATTCATTTGTTTTTCCTTCCTCTGTTCTGTTATATGTATATGAAAAAAAAAAAAATTCCTTTATTCATTTTCTATCTTGTCTCCACGTTCTTGTAAAAATTATGTAAATGAACCTATCTCCATATTTCTTCAGTGTTTCTAGAACCCGTCCATCACTGAGAATAACAGATCAGTAAATGTACTTGTAGTTTAAAGGTTTAAGCCGTGGGCCACAATACATCATGCAGGAAGAGGAAAGATGTTGGCTTCTATATACACTCAGGAATGAGCTCCAAGCAACATCCCAAGTGGGGATGGCGGCTGCCTTACTCTAGCTATGGTGTTATGGACAGAGCCTATGATGAAGGGCGTATTGAGAGAACTAACTCCTTCCCACCCGCCATGGACAAGTCGGCAGGTACTCTTCAAGGCATACCGGGTAAGCTCAGGTCTACTTGGAGTTGACAAAAATATACACTAGTGCATAGATTCTGACCCTGGTCCTCTGGATTAGTGGACTGTGACCTTGGCCAATGTGTCACCACGATCACATATACTTTTGGACTGAAGGAACAGCGGACTGATATCAAGAAATGCTGGATGTGATGAATGGTAATAAGGTAAAAAGGTGCAATGGGTAAAGAAATAAATGAATACGTGTGTGTTGCGCGCTAACAATGATTAAAAAGAAAAGAAAAGAGAGCAATATCTTTCCAGCATTAACAAGCGAGGCAGTGTAAGTATTGCCTCAAAATATTAGTTTTGCCCTTCATCGAAATTCGATCACCAAGAGCAATAAAGGTGACAGAAGCTTTTGGTCGACAAAAGGTAACCATGAATCTAAAGGATATTATTGTCAGTTCTAAGGAAACACACACACACACTAGGGTACGTTCATTACTATTTTGTGTACACTCGTAACTCACATTGCCAGTCATATACTGACGGCCTACTTGTTTCACCCTCCTTTCACTGACACACTGCACCCTCCCTTACAAGGTCAGGGTAGAGACAGGGCAGAGTGGTGACAGGCTGGAGAAATTTTCAAAGATTTTGTTGTTCATCTGTATACTTAACCAACAGAACAAGCCAGCATGTAAACCCGTCTCCGACTGCACCCTTGAGTGTCAACCCCCATTCACTTATCGTCACTTTAAGGACCTCCTCCCATATTGATAAATATTTCCACATAGACCTTTTTCCCCTTGGACCTGTTTCTCCCCCCTTGATCTGTTTCCCTTTGGACCTGCCTTGGCTTTGGACTTATTCTCCATATGCCCTTATTTCTACCTCCATGAACCTATTTTTTCCACGGACCTATTTTATTCATGGGTCTGTTTTCTCATGGATCTATTTTCCCCCAAAGATCTTCCTTTCATTATGAACCTATTTTCTCCTCTGGACTTATTTGCCGTCATGAACCTATGTTTCCCATGCATCTATATTTGTTCATGGACATTTTCCACATAGACCTACTTCTTTCCATATACTTTGATTTCCATGGACCTTTTTTACTCATGGACATGTTTCCACTGTGGGCTGATTTCTCCCCTTTCAACCTATATTCTGGCATGAACCAATTTTCCTCATGAACTTGTTCTTCCTTCATGGACCTAATTTTCCTCTTGGACCTATTTCCACCGTGAACCTCATTTCCTCCTTGGACCTATTTCCTTCATGGACCTATTTACCCTTATGGACCTACGTTCTTCCCACGCAGAAATGCTGAAATTGCACATGGATCTATATATATATTTTTTCCATGGCCCTGTTTCCCATATGGATTCTTCTGTACCCACTGGACTTGAAAGTATGTTCCTACTTGGGTCCATTTCCCCAGGAACCTCATCCTACCATGGAACTATTCACCCCATGGATTTATTTTCCCAGTACCCACACATCCACTCACCCCATCTACCCCACCTTTCCCAGTTAGCCAACCCAACCCATCCCCCAGCCACCGCTTCCATCTGCCTAGCCACCCCACTCGCCTGCCCCACCCACCCACCCAATCAACTCGGCCCATCCACCCCACCTACTCACCTACTCACCCAGCCTACCTGACCCTTCCCCTAACCCACCCCACTCTGCTCACCCACCTACTAGATCCACGCTGATTGCTCACCTTGCCCACCCACTCTGCTTACCCTCCCCACACACCCATCCACCCATCTATACGCCCACCACCCTATTCACTCGACTCACCCGGCCACCAGGTTCCAACATAATGACTTGGATGTTTACACACACACACACACACACACACACACACACACACACACACACACACACACACACACACACACACACACACACACACACACAGAGAGAGAGAGAGAGAGAGAGAGAGAGAGAGAGAGAGAGAGAGAGAGCACTGCTGCTTTTGTAATATAGATGAAAGTAAAAGATCGGTGAGCGTCAGCAGGGACTGTCTTAACTCACAAGGTTGGGACGTTTAGTACCAAGTTCCAGCTATCGCCAGGATGATTTTATTTAGCTGAAAGTCAGTCATAGAAGCCTAAGGGTGTTAGTAATATCCCCATAACCCTTCTGTGGTCGGGGCTACTCTACTACAACACCGCTGCTATTTCTTGCCTGTTTTCTTCACCCTGGTGTGATTCATAGGAACATGAGAATGGTACCGTAAATTATATCATGACTGGAAACACTCTATTATTCTATTCCCGCTAACGACAGATGATTGTGTTTAAGTAAATGTCTGAAGCCTGAGAGTATCAGTAAAATGGTTATATCACTCTGTATCATCTGTATCACGAGCGATTTTTCCTAGCTCTTGTGTTTTCGTGTTACTCCATAACGTTCCTTTCATTGTTTAGCGCAACCTGAACATGAGTGGAAGGTGGATATTACGTTATAGGTTAGACAGGAATGAAACTCAATGCTGTAAAGGTTAGAGCTCTCCACATTTTGCGTGAAGAAATCTTTTATATCATCGGTTATAGGTAATAGGTGATTAGTTTAAGTCAGCGACAGATAATGGGAACGATTACTAAACTATTTTCTGTTGTTATCTTACCGATGAAGGTCGTTACTTTTTTTTAATCATTTGTAGTGGTAGGTTTCGTTAATTTTCTCATTATCGCTCATCTAACCTTATGTTCTCTCATGTTAACCAGATTACTCAGTTACAGTACCGTAGTTCTACTTTATCAACATCGTTATTTCAATCTGCGTTTACAGTTTTGTTTACTTGCTGTTTTCTACCCATTCCTTCTTGAACTTCAGTGACATTGTTTCCCAGAGTGCTGTGGCTTCTTCTGAATGATGAGAAATCTATAAAAGAAACAGAAGGTTACTAAGAGGAGTTAAGAGGTGAAAAGTGCACTGTATGATCTTTGTTGGTGTGACTTGTGATTAAGGTAATACATTCTGAATATCTCCAGACGAATTTATGCATATCAGGAAAACTCGCAGCAGTGTAAACAGGCTACCTAAATTAAGTCAAGGTATACTTATCAGCAGTTTTGCACCTCATTTCCACTGACCGTAGACGATTTTATTCAGGTCAGGACTAATTTACCGACGGCAAAATTCTTCATGTTAACATTTTCAGTACGGTGATTTTTTCACGATTTTCTTGTCTGTACTGAATGAGGTAGACTCCATCTATCCCTTCCAGTTGGAATAGTTTCCTAAGCTGAAATTAACAATCTGAAGATGGCAAGAATAGAATACACATACGTCATGGTAGTGAAGTTGTTTATTCCTTCTTCCAACTTGGGACGTGAGTGAGGTGTCCGACGCGTTAACCAGGATAACTGGTCTCGTTACCCCACGTCACGCCACCCCACCTCATCTCGCCCCACCATACCCCTCCCCTTTCCACCTCAACCCCCTCTGCCCCACCCCACCCCACCACACCACACCCTACGGTACTCTACCTCATTTCACCCCAGCTCAGTCCAACTCTCCACTCTGCGACACCTCACCTCGCTCAACTTAATCTCATTTCACCCCACCCTGCCTTAATCCACTGCGCCTCACCCGGTCCCAACCTCGTCTCATTCTCTTCACAGAAGAAGCCGGTGGTGCAGTGGTTAGCACATCCAACCACAACAGACAGACCGCGAGTTCGATTCTTGGGCCGGTCAGAATCTTGGAGAAAGTTAATTCCCTCTAGTCTTTGTTCACCCAAAAGTATAAATGGAAACATGGATGTAAATTCAGTTACTGTGTTTCGTATTCTTGAAGACAGACTGAGCAAAAAGTGATTGTCTGCTTTACTGGCCCTCTGTGTAGTTGACAGCCATTAATCTGTTTCATTCAATCCCACCTCTTACCTTCTTCCACCTCACCACTTTCCACCCTGCCCCACTCAACCTTACCTCATTCTGCATTGTCTATCCCAAGATCTAAAGATCTAAACATCTTTAGATCTTGGTCTATCCTACCTCATCCTACCACCTTGCATCCCACCCCGTCTCACTTCACCCCACCGTACCCCACCCGACCTGCCTTATCACACCCTGCTCCACCCCACCTCGTCCCACCTTACCCCACCCAGCTCCACCCCCCCTAGTCGTACCTTACCTCACCTTGCCACACACTCACCCTCCCCTACCTATTCCACCCCTTTCCTACTCCGCCTCATTCTACCCCATATTATTCACATTTCCCTACCCCACCTCACCATACCACACCTCATCTCATTCTGAACCCACCCCTTCACACCCCATTCCATCCCACCCTACCTCGCCATGTCCAAACCCAGCTCATTCTGACCTATCCCACCCCACCACATTCCATCCTGCCCCACTCCATTTAACTTCACCCCATCTCATCTCATTCCAACCTGCCTCACCCTATACATCACACCTTACCCTTCTCCACCCCAACCAATCCCATCCTCCTCTACCCCCTCTCACCTAACCCTACCCTACCAGTGAAGAGAGAGAGAGAGAGAGAGAGAGAGAGAGAGAGAGAGAGAGAGAGAGAGAGAGAGAGAGAGAGAGAGAGAGAGAGAGAGAGAGAGAGAGAGAGAGAGAGAGAGAGCCTCTTGTGTTGCATTTACCTAAGTGAAGCAGTGTTTTAACGAAGCTAGTTTTGAACAGTTTACAGCAATTATCTCTACCCTCCAATTTATTACGGTAGCACATTTTTAAGACGTCTGGGACTTGGTGAAGGCTTAAGCCTTGCTATACAAAGATCTACTTTTGTTTGTTCTTGTTACCTCCAGACAAGGTGCTGGAGAGGGTGCCTTCGCGGGGTGGCACTGGCAGAGCTGGATGGTCCCGCTGCTTGGGTATGAAAACGTTCCTCAGCTCCTTCCCCACCCCCTGAAAGAGGATAGTGGATTGCAGGAGGAGGGAGGGGAGGTAACCTCAACCCGCAGTCAACTGGGTTCACTTTCAGAGGGTACAACTGCTTCTACTACCACCACCGGATAATATAATACAGCCTAGGCGAGACCTCTTGTAGTGAAGTGGATAATGAAAGTGTATCTAACCCCTCTAGCTCGAAATCTCGTTTGCAAACCGAAAACACAGGCAACGCTACGCTGTTGCAACCTGCCATCTGACCAGGCGCATACCCTCCACCTCTCTGCGCACCTGACCATTCGCATATCCCTCCCCCAGTCTTTTCTTTTAAAGGTGGGGGCGAGACTTAGTTTTTCATTATACATATGCTTTGGCAGAAAGCCCACTGGAAGAAAGAGAACAAAAAACCAAAGTGTCAGTTGTCAATAAGTTTATAGAATCATTTGATAATGAGCACACACAAACATTGTCAGATTCCTTGCGCAGGTCGCATTGAAATCTCCGATTTTTTTTTTTTTTACTTTTTCATTTAAAGAAAAAGCATTGAAATCTCCGATTTTTTCTTTTTTACTTTTTCATAAAAAAAAAAGCTACTAAACACAGCATTCCACCTATAAAAGGGCACCAGTTCGATATATGACACATAACCAGGTGAAATTTCGTGATTCAATAATGAATACAGGCCAGTTGAACTGTCGCCCTGCCGTCCAACTCTACGGACGGCCACCTATTGCTCCCGATGATAACAACACCCTCCTTTGACTTTTCAGATGGAGGGTAAAAATGTCCGGTGGTGGCAAGAATTAAAGATATCCGAGTATAACGAACCCTGTGAACACGAGGACGTCATTTTATTTTATTTTATTTATTTATTTATCTTTTTTTACGCAGGGAAGAAGGAACCAAAGGTCAGAAGACTGTTCCTTCCAAGAAAAAGCAAAAAAAGATAATAGTGAGCCAAAGTCAAGATCTGTAGACATAGCTAGGGGATTGTATACTGCTTATAAAAGACGTCTTGTACTGAAGGGGTTAGGAACGCTCCACCAAACGCATTCACCACGAGACGTGCTTCCTAAGGCGAACGAAATAGCCCTATGGCAGTAATAACTAGAGGGGCACTCAACGGAGCGCATCTCTCCGACAAGGGCAACATAATTTCCAAACCATCTTCATAATGAGTTAGGTTTTCTCATCACTGACTAGGGTTTCACAGAAAGTGTTTTCCGGATCCAGAATCTGTAAAACGATCCGGGTCGATCCGAGATGTTAATCGATTGTTCCCTGGGACATGGACTATCTACCCACCAAATTTGGTCCAGATCTCTCTTTTAGTTTGTGAGTAATCCTGCTAACAGACAGACAAACAAGCAAGCAAACAAACAAACAAACAGGGGTGAAAACATGCTCTCTTTGTCGGAGAGAATAAACATCAAATAGATATCATCGTGCTGAAGTGGTTATAGCCTTCAGTACGATGACCACCTGCATTTTTAATATAATTCAACCCACTATCAAGGGATTTAACTACACTTACCGCAACATTATTTAGGGAAGGGATTTATGGAAGTTTACATAGATGAGTAAAAATGTCTGAGGACAGCAAGAATGAAGTCAGCTAGTACATCCTGGGACTGAAGTAGTTAACCCATGCAATCCATTGATGTATTTTAATTGTACTGATGCATTTTAATATGTCATTTCCAGATAATTATTTTTACCTTATAATGCCTTCTTCTTACTAGTGGAGTCAGTTAGATCCGTCAGTAATTTGTACTCCCCTAAGGACCTGCCCTAATAGTTTGGTAGCAGCTGGATAAATTGCTTCTTCAGGCTGAGGCGATGAAACATTGCACGATACACAGCAAATCAGTGTGATATTCTGTTACCAGGATGATCACGAGGAATTACCGCCAGTTGAGAGAATTATTCACTTCCCTACGATGCCATATTAGATCAGTTTATTCCTGCTTTATTCCTCCTGCCTCTAGGAGATTTTGTTAGCCTTAGAGAAGAAGTCAGTTTTGAAGGAGTTAGTGAAGCCTATTCCTACCTCCTCCAGTTCGAAAATTCTTCACTAAAATGAATATAATGACCTGGAGATAACAAGAATGAAATACACTGGCACGTCATCGGGCTGAAGTGGCCAAGCCTTTCAAGGTGGGGATAACTCTAGTATTTTATTCCAAGTTACCCCAGACGATATTAGTCAGCTGAGAGAAAGTCACGCGAGCCAGAGAGTGTTAAGCATTTCGGTACACACAGCAAATCAAGGCGAAATTCTGCCGCCAGGATTATCACGAGGAAATACCGCCGGCTGAGTGAGTATTAACATTGAGCGTAAATTCAAGCACGGGGCTCCAATTTGGCGTTACTGGGATTTGGCGTAACTGTGAAGCAGTTGGCGTATTTCAGTGTCGAAAATTTAACGCACGTCTCGAACAGCATGAAAGATAAAAGAGGGAAGCTGAGGAAATTAACACTCAAACTCTCATGTCTCACTCTTTGCTGAATAAAATCGTCCAGCGCTAGAGAATAAGAGAGTTGTTCCGACCACAAGAGGGTTAATGGTGATAGTAGGGGTATTAACATTTAGGCTTCAATAATTCACACTTTGCTGAATAAAATCGTCTGGCGCTAAGTACAATATCATACTAGAGTTGTCCCGACCTCTGGAGGGTAAATAAACGAAAAATAAAAATAAGGACAAATAGTAAAAATGAGGCACTGAAAAGATGGGCTAAAAAGCAAGAAGGAAAAAGAATTATACACAGAAAAAAAAAATGCATTTAGAAAAAAAAAAGCAGAGCAATAAAAAAACACAAACCAAGAGGAGAGATGAAGGAAGTAGCAAAATGACTCTAAAGAAAATATACGAAGAGTAGAATGGTAACAACGATCTAGACGATGAGCATCATGAAGGAGAGAAGAAAGTTCAGTGAAAGTACAGTCTCGTTATTAACAAATTTACTGATGGAATTTGTGACTTCATTTCCCAGTGTGATTGTACATTAAATCTTGGTATCCTTTAACTCACTCCTAGCTGAGTAGAGTTGTCTGCCGTTAACCAGAATCAAGCAAAGTTGTCCTAATCATGGGACGGTTAGTGGTGCACAGTATTAACACTCATGCTCCCGTGTAATAAAGTATATACTACAGCTGTCCCGATTATGAGAGGTGGAATACAAAGGCGAAGGTCGCGAATACATTATTAAGATAGTTTTCTTTCCTCGAATTTAGAGGGGAATAGTGTTTGGCTATGATGATGATGATGATGATGATGATGATGATGACGATGATGACGATGCTGCTGCTGCTGATGATGATGATACTGCTACTGCTATTCTACTACTAATGATAATAATAACAACTAGAAATACCGTAAAATTGTCCAAGAACAAATTTGATAAAGAAAAACTTCCCACAGCCATTGCCTGCTAGAAGCCGAGCTATAAAGGGACCTTGAGGTTAAGGTCGCTGATCTTGTTCATGTCACGTTAGGTCATCACAGTCTATAAGGCCACCGAGTTGTTGTGGCTCGAGCTGTAACTCTTCATAGAAAATTAAGTGACGTCCAGAATATCCAGAAAAATAAATTTTTTCTTTTTTTTCCCTCAGGTGAGGTCAAGGTCACTGATTTTTTGCATGCCAACATAGTTCATCAATCTATTAGTTCGCCAAGTTTGGTAGCTCTAGCTTTAATCCTTCATGGACAGTTAGGTGACATGCGGAATACCCGAAAAAAAAGTCCCATTTTTTTTTTTTATCCCAAGCGATGTCAGGGTCACTGATCCTGTGCCTGTCACCTTAGGTCATCACAGTCTATGAGTCAACCAAGTTTGGTGTCTCTAGCTTTATTCCTTCATGGAAAATTCAGTGACATAAGGAAATATTTAGGAAAAGCCCCAGTTTTTTACTCCAGGCGGGGATCAAGGTCACTGATCCTGTGCATGTCGCCTTAGGTCTATAATTTCACCAGGTTTGGTGGCTCTAGCTTAAAATCCTTCATGGAAAATTAGGTGACATCCGGATTATCTGGAAAAAAAAAATAAGTTTTGACTCCATGTGATCTTGGAGGATAATCATCTAATTGGAACCATACTCCTTTCTGCACTGCGTCTGCCTGTAGGTTATATTGCAGTACAATTTCAGCTTCATAGCTTAAACGGTCCTTTTTTTTTTTTTTTTTTTTTTTATGTGTCCGACTCTGGGCATAGGCTTCACAGCCTGCTATCAAGGCCCAGCAGTCCTCCTACATACCATACACCTCTACATGTCACCACTTCGGCGCTAACACCCACCGTCCATATTGAATACATGCTAGGGCTGTCTCATACAGGACTGGCCTTGAGATAGCGTGGCTAACTCACTTTTCAGTGTTCCGAATAATATCTGGAGATCTGGTTGATGGATTGCCACCATACTTTTTTGTTTTACAGAATATGAACAGAGGAAGGAAAAGCAAATGAATAAAAAATAATCCATACACTAGATTACAGATGTTCTTCATTCATAAAAAATATATAACAGTTGGACTTGAACAGCCGTAGGTTGAAGTTTTGGGGGGCAACCACCCTGGGGTAGCGAGTTCCAAAGAGATGCGGTTCGGGGAATAAAAGAACTGTAACAGTCAGAAGTTCTGCAGATGGCTGTGTGACAGTCTAATCATGAATGCTACCAGATGCCCGTGTAGCGTAGGGGATGGCATGGAGAGGTGGCACAATGGACGCAACTTCGTCTGAGTATTTGCCATAAAAGTATCTATAAAATAACGCAAGGGAGAAAATATTCCTCCTTACTTGTAGAGAAGGTAGTTCATTTGTAATAGCAGGGTTATTAATAATTCTAACAGCTTCGTTCTGAATTTCGTCCAGTTGTTTTAGTGCAACCTCTCCACATCCACTCCACAGGGGTGAGCAATATTCCAGCTGAGAGCACACATGACTCTTGTACATTATAGCTAGCTGCTCGTCAGTGAAGAAGCTACAGACTCTGTATAATAATCCAAGTTTCTTTGAAGAGGTTTTAGCAAGCAATCTTACATGACAGGTCCAGCTGAGGGCATTGTTGAGAGATAAGGATAATAGTAGCACTGAAGGTACTATACGAATTAGGCAATATCTGTCTATTAGTTAATTGTATATATTTGGTTTTCCTAGGGTTAAATGAGACACTGTTATTTTGCCCTGATTCAGCGACCTTAGTTAAGTCTTGATTTATGAAGATTGCTGTACTGAGTTGTTAAATATATTAAAATTTGTGATTTTACGTGTGAATGAACTGTGAAGTGTTGAGTCATCTGCAGATGAGTGAATAGGATTATGGTGACAGATAAGAGATAGTTAATATGAATTAGTAACAGGGTTAGAGCCAGAAATAATCCTTGTGGCACGCCGGCATTAATCGAGTCAGAATTGGAATACACATCATCTTTTTTTAATCTTATGTTTCTGTTGCTGAGATATGAGTAAATCAGTGGAACAAAAGATGATAGGCCATAGCAAGGGAGTTTGGATAGCAGGGAACGGTGCCACACTCCATCAAAAGCCTTAGAAATATCAAGGGCTACTGCAGGGGTTTCTCCATGTTGGTCAGTTGACAAATGGGTAGTATGAGTCAAGAGACTGGGTATATCAACGGTGGAACTTTCGTGGCGAAAACCATATTGTCTGTCACTAATTAAGTTGTTAGATTCAAGATGTTAAACAATGAGTTTATTAATTACAATCTCAAATATTTTACCAAGAGAAGTGATAACTACTGATCTGTAATCAAAGGGGTCAGAGGAACTTACTTTCTTCGGAATCGGGTGGATATTGGCTTCTTTCCGATGATTAGAGAATGAAGAAGTACGTATACATAGTCTGAATAATTTAGCTAGAACAAGAGCGAGTTCTGGGGAGCACATTTTCAAAACAATTGAAGGAATTTCACATGGACCTGGAGCATTATTGGTTGGTAAATTGTCTAAGTTGGATTTTATGTATCTAGTCTGTATATTAAATGCAGCAGTTTCGGGAGAGTCAAGTTCTAGTCCAGGGACGTTCTGGCTGACTTCCTCTAGGGTAGAATTTCTGGCAAAGATACTAGTTAGGATGTTCGCTTTTCCAAGTGGGTCATTTATAGTATTACCATCTGAAGATTTCAATGGGGGATGGGTAATGACTTGTATTACTGAATGAATTGAGAGTTGACCAGAATATTGTATTGTCGTTAGGATAATTTAATAGTTTGGATGCTTGGTTGTGGAGAAAGTTTGATTTAACGAGATTTGTCACTGCGCTGGCATGGTTTCTGGCAATTTTAAATTGACTGAGCAATTCAGATGTTTTACATTTTAAGTAAAACTTATATGCTAACGACTTTTGGGTCGTTAGTCTAGCACAATTGCCGTCAAACCATTTTGGGGAGTCTGATATTTTGGTAAACTGTTGACTAGGTATGAACAGTTCCATACCAACTTGTATTAAGTCATTAATATGGGAATGGGTAGAATTGTTGTCACTGGAGAAGAAAGACTGCCGTGCACTGTCATCAAGATAATTTCTAAATCCATCTCGGTCTGCCCTATCGAAGTGCTATCTGGTCACCCTGATAGGTTGAGAATAGGGAGGTTTAGGGCAAGTGACTGTTGAGGCTTTGATGAGGTTATGGTCGGAGGATTCGAGTGGTGACAATACTTCTATCCTGTATTGATCTGGGTTATTTGTCAGGAATAGGACCAAGGGATAGCCGTTATGGTCAAGATTATCTGGTATTCTGGTTGTTTGTTTTGCCAAATGAGTGAGATTAAACAATTCTGGAAACAGCTGGCATTCTAGACTAGTATCATCAGTCCTAGCAGAATGCAATAACCATCCTACATCATGGACGTTAAAATCGCCCAAAACGGTAATTTTAGTGATGAGGGTGAGGTTAAGATTGGTTAACTGTGTGGATATGGAATAAAATAAGTTGGGTTCTGAAAAAGCATTGGGAGGAGATAATCTATGCAGATATATCTGGTAGTATTTAGGTATTCTAGTTTGACCAGAAAAGCAGACACCTGTCTAAGATGTCCAAGTTTGAAGGCTCTAGGCCAAATAGCCTTCGAATTTTCGCAATTTTAAAATAATAATAATAATAGTAGTAGTAGTAGTAGTAGTAGTAGTAGTAGTAGTAGTAGTAGTAGTACTACTACTACTACTACTACTACTACTGCTTCTACTACTACTACTACTACTACTACTACTGCTGCTTCTACTACTACTACTACTACTACTACTATACAACAACAACAACAACAACAATACTACTACTACTACTGCTTCTACTACTACTACTACTACTACCATACAACAACAACAACAACAATACTACTACTACTACTACTACTACTACTGCTTCTACTACTACTACTACTACTATACAACAACAACAACAACAATACTACTACTACTACTACTAATGTTGACAAAAACATGAAAACTTCCCACAGTAATGTGGGAAGTTATAATTATAAAGTAGATGTCCAGTTTCTTCCTGTGCATTCAGAGAAAACATGGAATATGCATACGCAGGCCTGTGATTTATATGCCGATTTCACTGAAATCCTTGCGCCCAATTTCCCCAATTTATGTCTTTTTAAAAAGGGGAGCTGACCCCCTCCAAGAATGACTAGAGAGGTCATGCTCCCCAAATATCGCATTACAGATGACAGTCCATTGTCAAACATATACCAGGATATCATAGCTGTGTCTCCCCTCCTTTCATAACTGGGTAGATTCATGGTGCCCTTACTGTTAGTCGTGTTTTCTTTCTTGTATTCTTTCTTATTTAATTGTGGCAGGCACTTCTACCCTTCAGAATTAACCAATTCCATCCAAACCTGGAAACAATGACCAGTCTATGACCTAGCTGTGTCCGCAAGGCTTTGGTTGCTAGACAACTGCTCGTTGCTTGGCAACGGCTGAAAACCTGCTTTTATTCGTACCATTCACGTTTTGAACTGTAGAAGCATTACTAATGGGTGTAGAAAGCTGCGACTTCTGTAGGCACAATCTTGAGGTCATTTGCAATTGGAAATGTGCCATCCATTTTTCCCTCTCTCCTCTAGTTTTTGAGTGGCAACCCTGCGAAGGTTGGCCTCAGTGTCCCTAGCAACCAGCACCAGTTTTCCAAAAATGCCCACCTAGTTCCCCAGTGGCTTGGTGGGGCTGAATGAAACTTTGCATGCTGATAGACATTGACAAGTACTACAGCTTTCTATTGTACAGCTATGTGTTACATTGGCCCAGGTCAGGGGTCAAAGGTTATCAAATGCAGAAATGATGAAAATAGCTAAAATCATGACTATGCTCCCACAAAATGCAAAGGCTCCAAAGATTATTAAGCCAGGGTCATGATTTTTGGATGGAATATTGCACTGGAGTGCCTCCATAGAAAAATGATATTAAATGTCGAAATGCACGTTCAGTTGCTAGAAGTACAACCTAGAAGTTGTACCTCTGGTGGGCTATTCCATGAATTTCAAGTTCCCTAGCTCCGAAGTGGGTGAATGGAATCGAATGAAACTTTGTATGCTTACAGACGTTAATGAGCATTACAAGTCTGCTTCGTACATGCGCGACCTATATCCGCCAGGTCAGGGGGGTCAATGGTCAAGTGCAGAAAGTATGAAAAGTGCTAAAATTATGATCTTTCTCACGTGAAAAGCCAAAGCCATGATTTTTGGGTGGAATGTTGGACTGCAGTACCTCCTTATTGTAATGTACTGCCAGCGATGTCAACCTAGCCTACCTGTTGGGGTCGAATAGACTCACTGGTCCGTTCGTGGTCTGTCTCGCTGCTTCCATAGTCGACCTGCCTCTACCGCTCAACCAGGCAAACTATCGGCCCAACTATTACTGTTAAACAAGCTTTCTCACCCATTTTCTCCTTCTCTGGCGTCATGGCCCTGCCTGCAGCTGATTGGCCCAATGTGTGGTGTGGAGTGTTTGTGACTGGCTAGGAAGTGATTTGAAGGTTATTTGTGTTTGCGTTCGTCAGTGTTGAATTCCAGCTGGAAGAGGAAGGACAAGAGTTTGTGTGGGGCATTTTTAGACATCCTCTGACTACGTGTTCCCTGTTGCTTCTTTCTATGGGCTGAGTATATTTATATTTACTAGTAACATCCAAAGGGACTCGACCTAGTAGTGCATGCCTAAATATAATGTAACAAATATTGTGTTGAAGTGTTGGAGTGTGGTAAAGGTATATATATCTGTATCTCATGATGGGATGAGGTATGATTACAGGTTTGAATGTAATTTATTGTTATTTACGTTTGTTATTTCTTAATTAACTACGTGTATCTTGCATTAGTGAATACTAAGTAACTGGTTAAGTACTAAATTTATTTTCACTTATCAGTTAACTATTATTGGATTTTTTTTTTATGCGAGGAAGAAGGAACCAAAGGCCATGAGCCCGCAGTAACAGTTCCCTCCAAGAGAAAAACAAAATACAATAGAGAGCCAAATTCAAGATCCGATCATTTTGAGATGCCTGGACACACTGCGTTTGAAAGACTGGAGATCATAGGCAGCAGGAAATACAGACAGAGGGAGACAGTTCCAGAGCTGATCTGTTGCATAAATGAAAGACTGGGAGTAACGGTTAACTCTTGCATTAGAGAGTTGGACAGAAAAGGGATGAGAGGTTGCTGCCAGACGGGTGCTACGTGCCCGTCGTAGAGGTGGAGGAATGCAAGCAGACAGTTCAGAGGAGCAGTGACTATTAAAGTAGCGATAGAAAAGAGATAAAGATGCAACAGTGCAGCGAAGAGACAGAGGTTGAAGGGAGTCAGTAAGAGGAGGAGAGTTAATGAGACGAAAAGCCTTTGACTCCACCCTATTGAGAAGAGCTGTATGTGAGGAGCCTTCCCAAACATGAGAGTTGTACTCCACACAGGGGCGGATAAAACCCCTGTATAGAGTCAACAATTGTGCAGGGGTAAAGAAAGAGCGGAGTCGGCTTAGCACACCCAATCTCTTGGAAGCAGATTTTACAAGAGATGTAATATGATCTTTCCAAGATAAGTCCCGAGTAAATGAAACCCCAAGCATGTTCAAGGATGATGCAGGATTAAGCTGAATATTATTAAACATTAGTGGGTATACCTGTGGAAGATTTTGTCAGGTTGATAGGTGTAAGAACTGAGTCTTAGATGCATTAAAAACAACCAGAATATTTTTACCCCAGTCTGAGATACGAGCCAAGTCAGACATTAGGTGTGCCATAGCCTCATCCCTTGTTTGTTGAAGTAACTGTTGAGATGGGCGTTGCGGGAACCGAATGGAAAGGTGAAGGGTGGAGTCATCAGCGTATGAGTGGATAGGGTTAGATGTACAGCTTAGAAGATCATTGATGAATAAAAGGAAGAGAGTTGGTGATAGGACAGAGCCCTGAGGAACACCACTGTTGATAGATCTAGGAGAAGAACGATGGCCGTCTACAACAGCGGCTATAGAACGACCAGAAAGGAAGCTAGCGATGAAGGTACAGATAGAAGGATAGAAACCGTAGGAGGGCAGTTTGGAAATTAAAGATTTATGCCAGACTCGATCGAAAGCCTTTCAGATGTCAAGTGCAATGGCAAAGCTTTCGCCAAAGTCCCGAAAGGAGGATGACCAGGAGTCTGAAAGGTAGGTGAGAAGATCGCCAGTGGAGTGTCCCTGACGGAACCCATACTGACGATCGGAAAGAAGGTTGTGATAGGAAAGATGCTTTAAAATTTTTCTATTGAGAATTGACTCGAAAACTTTTGAAATACAGGACGTTAAAGCAATTGGACGATAGTTGGAGGGTTGGGAGTGGTCACCCTTCTTTGGGACTGGCTGAATGAGAGCAAACTTCCAGCAAGAAGGAAAGGTACAAGTTGACAGACAAAGGCTAAAGAGTTTGCCTAAGCAGGGTGTAAGCACAGAAGCACAGTTCTTGAGAACAACAGGAGGGACCTCATCAGGCCCATATGCCTTGTTAGTACTGAGGCCAGTGATGGCAGAAAATACATCAACTGAAGAAATTTTAATGTCAGCCATGAGGAAGTCAGAGGGGGGAAGTGATGGAGGAACAGCACCAGAATCGTCTAAGGTGGAATTGGAGGAGAAAGTCTGTGTGAAGAGTTCTGCTTTATCAGTAGAAGAAATAGCTACAGAACCATCAGAGTAGAAAAGAGGAGGGAAGGATGATGAGGTAAAGTTGTTAGAAAGATTTTTTGCAAGGTGCCAGAAGGAGCGGGAAGATTGTTCACTTAGCACTACAGTCCTGTGATGAACCTGATTGTTTGGTGTTTCCTTCCCGTTTTATTGCTGGTGTTTCCTTATGGATACCTCTTTCGGTACCATGATATGAACAATTTGAGTACTCCGTTTGGTGTCCATACTTGACTTATCACGCCTGCTGCATGGATTATCTTGTAACATTGCTAGGCAGTTGTAGCGTTCGTGACATTATAGAAATGACTTTTAGTGTCGAAAATCACTTCCGGTCGCTGGCATAGCTTGGTCCACTTAAAGCCGACCATCATCACCTATTGGCTTGTTTCTAAGAATTTTTATTTGATGAGGGAGGCTGACCCTTAAAAATCATGATAAATTAACCTGTCACGTCCCGAGGTTTTCCGCACCTCCGACATCCCCCAGTCCCGAGGTATTTTCGAAATTTTTTTTTTGGCTAAAACCTTCGCTTTTGGTGAGAAACATCGAAAATTCATAGAGAAATCGCTCACCTGAGGTTTAAAGTGCCCAGTCCAGGTAGGAGTTCCTCCTTACCTGAGTGGGTTTTCTAACATGCTGGCACCAAAGAAAACGAGTTCTATGGGAGGGTAACTATTTTATCCACTCATAAACGGTATTTATTTAATTACTTGGTACGAATGTATATGTAGTATGAGAGTATATTGGTTTTCAAGCAGTAATAAAGGCATTATAAGCATTGTTTCACTCACTAACTAATCACCATACCTGACCTATTTTTGCCACACTACCTGATCATTATTTCTGGCTGTTTCTTCTTCTAATGCCATGTAAACATTGTCCTCCACATTGTCATCGATTGGGGAATCACTCTGGCCCTGAATAACTTTACTAGCCAGGTCACTGGTAACAGGTCCTTTGCCAAGACAATGTCGTGAGGGGGGGAGGGGGGAGGTTATGCAGTGTAAGGCTTTGTCCCTGCTTGGTATCTTGTACAGGAATAGAGGAAGGTGTCCCGTGTATACATACGAAAAATCACATGCGAAAATTGAAAATTGTGCAAATTAGGGACATTGCAATTGCACGACGTACTGGTACGTCGCCGGGACTGGCAAATGCAAATCGTTGCAACGTACCCATACGTCGTCGGGATGGGGCGGGTTAACTATATATAGTGGAAGACTTTCAGAGTAACCAGATGAACTCACCTGGGAAATTTCATCAACACTTTTTCCCCTAATACTGATCATTTTAATTTTAGGGAGGGGGACTAACTTTCCAAGGACCACTGGGGGGCCATGTTCCAGAAATATTGCATTGCAGAGGAGAGCACACTGCGCAACTCACATTAAGATATCAAAGCCAAATTCGCCCTTCTTTTGCTACTTCTGAGAATTAATTTGGTGTGGGGAGACTAACCCCCCTAAAAATCATGTTAGAAAATTGTACCGTATATACTGGAAGACCTTCCCAGTAACCAGTTAAACTCATCTAGGAAGTTTTATTCACATACTTCAAATAGACTTGGCTGAGTTAAAGCACACACACACACACACACACACACACACACACAAGATTTGTTCAAACAGAAAAGAAAACAAATTAGAGTAAGAATGCGCACAGTCAGCTGATCGTTTGTTTTGTCTACAATTGCCCCAGGGAATGTAAGTACCATATGTGCTTTTAGTACTGCAATATGACCACATACTTTAGTAAAGCAAATTTGGAAAAGAAAAAGGATAAAGGTAGAAAGCAGGACGATGATTTCTACCAAGAACTGGTTGAAATGGAGACTCACAATAAACTAGTGGAACGAATACACAGGCTAGAGATGGCTTTTCAAAATGAGATTGATGAAATTAAGAAACAGATGCACTTGCAAACGGAAGAAATAGAAAAATTAGGAAAGGAAGTCAACAAGAAAGACACAACTATAGATGAATTGACAGTAGAACTGGGTTCACTTAGGAGAAAAATGAGTGAAATGGCAAGTACAGTAGTCAACCACGAGAGTATTATGGAAGAGTTCAAAAATGATACTGAGACAATTAGGCAAGTAAGCAGTCTGATAGACCAGAGCAGTGATATTGAGGAGAAGATAACACAGGTGAATGAAGCTGTGCAAAGCTACAAAAATGATGTGGAAACCACTTATGCTGAAATGGTGAAAGTAAAGAAAGACTTAGAAACAAGGGTGGAAGAAAAAAGCATTAAAAAGGAAATGACAAGAATAATCCAAAACAATCCTAAGTTAGTCAGAGATTCAGTAGATATCAACAAATCTATAGTAATCACTGGTATAGAACAGGAAGAAGTAAAAAACAAGATCTCAAGAGACAAAAAGGAGATGGCAAATGTAATGAGTTTATTGAAAGAAGTATCAGAGGAAATCTGTAGTAAAGACATAGAGGAACATAAAAGGTTAGGGAAATACGAGAAAAGCAAGTCAAGACCCCTAAAGGTAACTTTCCAGTGTGTAAACACCGTGGAGGAGATACTAAAAAAATGCAAAGAATCTTATGGAAAAAGAAGAGTTCAAAAATGTATGGATAAAAAGATGCCTGACACAAGATGAACTGGAATTACTGAAAGAGAAGAGGGAGGAAGCAAAAACAAAAAATGAGGGAAGATCAGAGGAGGAGAAGAATACATTTTTTTTTACAAAGTAATAGGATTGCAGGTACGAAAGTGGTACATAAATATGAGGGAATAAAAAGGAGGAAGGTAGTAGAACCAAGTCATGACAAGTACATAAACAAGATGATTAAGTTGATGTACTCAAATGTGGATGGAATGGTATCTAAATTATTAGAGATGAATGATTATGTGAGAGAAAATGAACCACATATAATATGCCTAACTGAAACAAAATTAACACCAAAGATATCAAATGACATCCTAAATTTAGAGGAATATGATATATGAAGAAGAGATAGGAACTTAAAAAAAGGAGGAGGAATTATAATATTAACTAAGAAAAATCTAAAAGTCAAAGAAATAGATCTAGATATACCCTCACAAGTAGAAATGATTGCAGTAGAGATCAATACATCTGAAGGGAAAGTAATTGTAGTCAATTTGTACATGCCACCCAAGTCAAACACATGGGAAAGAGACGAGTATGAGGACCTGGCAGGGAATACAATTCAGAGTTTAAGATCATTACTACATAAAATGGAAGAGAAATCGGAAAGTATTATACTAACTGGAGATTTTAATACAAATATAAATTGGAATACTCTAGATATAATAAGCCAAGAAAGCTGTTGGGACCAAAAGCTCCTGGATCCCGTGCAAGAGTTTTTCCTAATGCAACATGTAAGGGAAAGCACCAGAAAAAGAGGACTCGATGTACCCTCAATGCTAGATCTCATATTTACTAGGCAAGAAAACGATATTGACAATTTAATATACCACCCTCCATTCAGCAAAAGCGACCATGCAATACTAAATTGCAACTTCAGGATAGCATATGAAATAGTTAACAGCAATGAAAGTTACAAAAACAGCCTAAACTATAAAAAGGGAAACAATCATGACCTAAAGAAGTACTTCTTAGAAATTGATTGGGGAAAGGAGCTTAGTGGACAAGATTTAAATGCTATATATAAAAAATTCTGTGAACTTTATGAAATAGGAGTTCAGAAGTTCATCCCAAAGCACAAAGAAGCAGAAAAGAAAATAAAGAAATGGTTCAATACAGAATGTAAAAAATCAAAAGAAAGAAAAGATTTGTTGTGGAACAAATACAGAAGACACAATAGTGAAAGGGCATATAATAATTACAAACAGGCAAGAAACGATTTTACAAGAATAAGGAGGGAAGCCCAGAAACAGTTTGAGGAGGATATCATAAATAAAAGTAGTGATCAACCAAAGCTATTTTACAGCTACATCAGATGCAAAACCAAAGTAAAAGATATAATACAATCCATTACGGACGAGGGAATCACCTATACACAAGAGAAAGATATTTGTGAAGTACTAAACAAGAATTTCCAATCAGTTTTTACGGAAGAAAAAAATTTTGAGAGGGACTATGTGGAACATGCATGCCCACACATACTACCAGATATACAAATATCAGAAAAAGTAATACAGGAGGAGTTAAGTAAATTAGACAGAGGAAAAGCAAATGGTCCTGATGAAATTTCATGTTGGGTGCTTCGAGAATGTGCAAAGGAGTTAAGTAAACCATTATTTTTAATTTTCAAGAAATCCTTGGGTCAAGGTAAACTACCTGATATTTGGAAGAAAGCAAATATTGTCCCCTTATTCAAGAAAGGAAATAGACAAAATCCACTCAACTACCGACCAGTGTCACTGACCAGTGTTGTAAGCAAGGTATTAGAAAAGCTTATAAGAAAAGCTTGGGTAAATCATCTAGAAGAACACAATATGATAACAGAAAGACAGTTTGGTTTCAGAAAAGGAAAATCATGTGTTACTAATCTGTTGAGCTACTATGACAGAGTAACAGGCACAATACAGGAAAGAGAAGGATGGGTGGGCAGTATCTATTTAGATTTTAAGAAAGCATTTGACACAGTACCACACCAAAGACTTTTATGGAAACTGTACCATCAAGGAGGAATTCGAGGCAAACTGTTTTGTTGGATGAAAGATTTTCTCATAAAAAGAGAAATGAGAACAGTACTAAGGGGAAACTACTCATCATGGAAAGAAGCGACTAGTGGAGTACCACAGGGCTCAGTGCTGGCACTTATCATGTTTTTAGTGTATATAAATGATATAGACAGTAACACTGGAAATGAAAGCTATCTAAATATGTTTGCAGATGATGCAAAAATGCAAAGGAGAATTACTAACACAGACTCTTGTAAAGAGCTATAAGAAGAATTAAATAAACTTCATGAATGGAGTAATACATGGCAAATGGAATTCAATGTGGACAAGTGTCATGTAATCAAGTTTGGTAAAAGTGGAAAAAGACCTGATTGGGATTATACGTTAGGAAATAAAACCCTACACACATCAGAAAGAGAGAAGGACCTAGGTGTGATTATCAATAACAGACTATCTCCGACTGACCACATCAGTGAGAAGGTATGGAACATGTATACACTGCTTGCAAATATGAGAATAGCATTCACATACATAAATGAAGACATGCTAAGAAGGATAATAACATCATTCATCAGACCAACCCTGGAGTATGCATCAGTAGTCTGGAGTCCTCATCTCAAAAAACACATAGACAAGATTGAAAAAGTTCAAAGGGCCGCTACAAGATGGATACCAAGTTTAAGGGATCTAAGCTACGAAAAAAGTCTAAATAAACTGAATCTACCAACACTACAGGAGAGAAGGAAAAGAGGTGACATGATAATGCTATATAAATGCATATCAGGGAATGAGAAAATAGACATAAATGATTACTTAACATATGGGGAAGCATCAGGAAGAGGACACTGCAAAAAACTGCATAACAAGAGAGGTGGTAAGGATGTGAGGAAATTCAGTTTCCCAAACAGAGCAATTGATCATTGGAATGCATTACCGAATGAAATAGTGTGTGCCAAAACAATTCACAAATTTAAGGATATGTACGATAAATATGGTTTAAGACACTGGACAGTACGAGCTTGACTCATTCCTGTAAAGATACAATTAGGTAAGAACACACACACACACACACACACACACACACACACACACACATAAAAGCTCCTGGATCTCGTGCAAGAGTTTTTCCTAATGCAACATGTGAGGGAAACCACCAGAAAAAGAGGATTTGATGTACCTTAAGTGCTAGATCTAATATTTACTAGGCAAGAAAATGATATTGACAGTTTAATATATCACCCTCCACTCGGCAAAAGTGATCATGCAGTACTAAATTATAACTTCAGGATAGCATATGACATAGTAAAAAGCAATGACAGTTACAAAAAGAGCCTAAACTATAAAAAGGGAAATTATCAAGACCTAAAGAAGTATTTCTTAGAAGTTGATTGGGAAAATGAGCCTAGAGGACAAGATTTAAATGCTGTATATAAAAAATTTGTGAATTTTATGAAATAAGAGTCCAGAAGTACATCCCACAGCACAAAGAAGCAGGTAACAAAATACAGAAATGGTTCAATACAGAATGTAAAAAATCAAAAGAAAGAAGAGATTTGTTGTGGAATAGATACAGAAGACACAATAGTGAAAGGGCGTATAATAATTACAAACAGGCAAGAAACGATTATACAAGAATAAGGAGGGCAGCCCAAAAACAGTTTGAGGAGGATATAATAAATAAAGGAGTGATCAACCAAAGCTGTTTTACAGCTATATCAGAAGCAAAACCAAAGTAAAAGATATAATACAATCCATTACGGACGAGGGAATCACTTATACACAAGAGAAAGATACCGGTATTTGTGAAGCACTAAATAAGAATTTCCAATTAGTTTTTACAGAAGAAAAAAATTTTGAGAGGGACTATGTAGAACATGCATGTCCACACATATTTCCAGAACTACAAATAGCAGAAAAAGCAATACAGGAGGAGTTAAGTAGATTAGACAGAGGAAAAGCAAGTGGTCCTGATGAAATTTCATGTTGGGTATTACGAGAATGTGCAAAGGAGTTAAGTAAACCATTATTTTTAATTTTCAAGAAATCCTTGAGTCAAGGTAAACTATCTGATATTTGGAAAAAAGCAAATATTGTCCCCTTATTCAAGAAAGGAAATAGACAAAATCCACTCAGCTACCGACCAGTATCACTGACCAGTGTTGTAAGCAAGGTATTAGAAAAGCTTACAAGAAAAGCTTGGGTAAATCATCTAGAAGAACACAGTATGATAACAGAAAGACAGTTTGGTTTCAGAAAAGGAAAATCATGTGTTACTAATCTGTTGAGCTACTATGACAGAGTAACAAACACAATACAGGAAAGGGAAGGATGGGTGGACAGTATCTATTTAGATTTCAAGAAAGCTTTTGACACAGTACCACACCAAAGACTTTTATGGAAACTGTACCATCAAGGAGGAATTCGAGGCAAACTGTTTTGTTGGATACAAGACTTTCTCCTAAAAAGAGAAATGAGAACCGTACTAAGAGGAAGCTAGTCATCATGGAAAGAAGTGACTAGTGGAGTACCACAGGGTTCAGTGCTGGCACCAATCATGTTTTTAGTGTATATAAATGATATAAACCGTAACACTGGAAATGAGAGCTATCTGAATATGTTTGCAGATGATGCAAAAATACAAAGGAGAATTACTAGCACAGACTCTTGTGAAGAGCTACAAGAAGAATTAAATAGACTTCATGAATGGAGTAGTACATGGCAAATGGAATTCAATGTGGACAAGTGTCATGTAATCAAGTTTGGTAAAAGTGGAAAAAGACCTGATTGGGATTATAAGTTAGGAAATAAAACCCTATACACATCAGAAAGAGAGAAAGACGTAGGTGTGATTATCAATAACAGACTATCTCCGGCTGACCACATCAGCGAGAAGGTATGGAACATGTATACACTGCTTGCAAATATGAGAATAGCATTCACATACATAAATGAAGACATGCTAAGAAGGATAATAACATCATTCATTAGACCAACCCTGGAATATGCATCAGTAGTCTGGAGTCCTCATCTCAAAAAGCACATAGACAAGATTGAAAAAGTTCAAAGGGCCGTTACAAGATGGATACCAAGCTTAAGGGACCTAAGCTACGAAGAAAGACTAAATAAACTGAATCTACCAACACTACAGGAGAGAAGGAAAAGAGGTGACATGATAATGCTATATAAGTGCATATCAGGGAAAGAGAAAATAGACATAAATGATTACTTAACATATGGAGAAGCATCAGGAAGAGGACACTGCAAAAAACTGCATAACAAGAGAGGTGATAAAGACGTAAGGAAATTCAGTTTCCCAAACAGAGCAATTGATCAATGGAATGCACTACCGAATGAAATAGTGTGTGCCAAAACAATTCACAAATTTAAGGATATGTACGATAAATATGGTTTAAGACACGGGACAGTACGAGCTTGACTCATTCCTGTAAAGATACAATTAGGTAAGAACAATTAGGTAAGAACACACACACTGTGGCTGAATTTCGTGCAGTGGTGCAGGGCAAGGTGCCAAAAATTATACCATCCTGCCCTGAAAAATTGATAATAATAATAATAATAACCACTAGAAAGCACTCAACGAGCGCATACTTCCCCAAATGCCATTGCCATTAAAAAGGATCTGGATCCGAATCCGTGGATATAGGATCCTAACCAAGATCTGGATCCGCCCCAAAATTTAATCAATGCTTTCTTGGCCCATGGCCCACCTTTGCACTAAATTTCATTGAAATTCATTGAGAACTTTTGGAGATATTGTGCGGGATGACCCGGATACGGATCCGTCCCCAGATTTATTTATTTTATTTATTTATTTATTTTTTTTGTGGCCCAAGGCCCACCCTTTTACAAAATTTCATCAAAATCAGTTCATGACTTTTTGAGTAATCCTCCAAACAAAGCAGACAAACAAACCAACACTTGGTAAAACAACCTCCTTGGCCGAGGTAATAATAATAATAATAATAATAATAATAATAATAATAATAATAATAAAGAAGTGTGTGGTAATCACAGGGGCATTTGTCTTCTTAGTATAATAGGAAAAGTGTATGGTAGGATACTTATAGACAGAGTTATAGAAAGAACAGAGAAATTAGTTGGAGAAGAACAGGGAGGCTTTAGGAAGGGAAGAGGTTGTGTAGATCAGATATTCATTCTTAGATCTTTAGTGGAAAAGTTTCTAGAGAAGGGAAAGAAGTTGTATGCGGCTTTCATGGATTTGGAGAAAGCATATGACAGGGTGGATAGACAAGGATTGTGGAAAGTGTTAAGAATATATGGAGTAGATGGGAAGTTGTTGAATGCTGTGAAGAGTATGTACGATGGTGCGAAGGCTGCAGTGCGTGTGGATGGTGAACTAAGTGAATTTTTCTCTTTGAAAGTTGGTTTGAAACAGGGATGTGTCATGTCTCCATGGTTGTTCAATCTGTACATGGATGGGGTAATAAAAGAGGTACAAGGTAGGGTAGTGGATGTTGGAGTGGCCCTGGTGAGAGAGGATAGTGTTTGGAAACTCCCTGTACTGTTGTTTGCAGATGATACTGTGTTGTTGAGTGAAGACGAAGGGGAGCTGCAAGGCTTGGTGGATGAGTTTGAGAGAGTGTGTAAGAAACGGAACCTAAAGGTGAATGTAGGGAAGAGTAAAGTGATGGTCTTTGAGAGAGGTGAAGTTAGTGAATGTACAGCGAGGTTAGATGGTGAGGAATTGGAAAATGTGAGTACGTTTAAGTATTTGGGTAGTGTGATGAGTAAGGATGGAGGTTTGGAGGGTGAAGTGCTTGAAAGGGTACAGCAGGGAAGAAAGGTTGCTGGTTCCTTGAAAGCAGTGATAAGAAACAGGGAAGTGAGCATGGAAGTGAAAAAGTTACTACATGACAGTATTGTGATACCAACTCTAACGTACGGAAGTGAAGCTTGGACATTGTTGGAAGGACACAAGTTAAGAGTGAGAGCAGTGGAAATGAGTTATTTAAGAGGAGCCTGTGGAGTCACGTGGAGAGACAGGCTGACGAATGAGGATATAAAGGAGCGTTGTGGTGTGGATGTGGATGTGATAGGAAGCTTTATGAGGAACACACTGAGGTGGTTTGGCCATGTGGAGAGGATGGAGGGTGAAAGACTGACGAAGAGAGTGTATGTGAGTGAGGTGGAGGGGGGAAGAGGGAGGGGGAGGCCGAGGATGAGATGGAGGGATGGGGTGGAGAGGTATATGAGAGAGGGGTGTGTGAGCTGGGAGCAGGGCAGTGAAATGGCGGGGGACAGGGCGACTTGGAGGCGATTTGTTTGTGGCCACCCCAAACGGGATTGAGGCGTCTGGCAATAGATAGATAGATAGATAATAATAAAAGCCAAAACATTCGCACACGTATGTTTGTCGCCTGCCATCACTAAAAAACTATATCAATAATCCTCTGGCAATCAGAGGCGTATCATTGTGGCTTTGCCAAAGTCGAAAAAAAGTCTTAGGGTTTTGCTGCCAACTCCTACTAAATTAAATATCACGCTAGCATTCAGAAGCCTGAAGTCAGGGGTATTATGTTGTGAAGGTCATCCAGTATAACAGGCCTTTGAAGAATTTCTGATAGTTACCCTTTAAATAGCCATTCTGTTTGTTGAGAATACGATAAAGTGGTAAATAATGGAAAGCTAAAAGAAGAAGTTAGAGGGTATTTTTGCCGCAAAGCTCTTTCGCAATCGGAGGTATATCATCGGAGCTTCACCAAAATTATCAGCACACAAGCCATATATCCCGGGATACTACCCCACAAAGTTTGGATACAGTTTACCCAGTTGAATTTGAAATATTTTGGGAACAGACAGACACTGACAGACAGACAGAGAGACAGACAGACAGACCCCCCCCCACACACACACACACTCTCAGGCGATTACATTATCGCCCCGCTAGGCAGGCGATAATAATGAAGACGATGACGGATGACGGTGATGGATGATAATGGGGAGGAAGAGGAAGAGAAGGAGAAAGGTGAAAGGAAGAGAAGCACTGAGGAGGCGTAAGAATACCAGAAGTAGCAAGATATAAAATGGGAAAAAAAAAAAATGAAGCAACATGTAAAGAGAGAGCTAGAGAATGGTCAGACGCACTGGAGTTAGAAGATGCTCCATACCACCTTTCCCCGCTTCAACCACTCTCCTATTCTTCTTCCTCTCCCTTCTTCCCCTCTCCTTTTCTGTCCCTCCCCTTTTACCTCCCTCAACTCATACCTTCTTCCCTTTCCCTTCCCTCTTCACTCCTCGCGCTGTTACTCAGTCCTCTACATCCACTCTCCACTTCGCCCTCCCCTCCTCTCCCATCTCTCCGCCTTACTTTCTTCTCTCATCCGCTCACCTTCCCTCATACTTTGTCTTCCATCTACCCACTCTCCTTTCCTCCTTCTCCACCCATTTTCCTCTTCCCTCTACGCACTTCTTTTTCCCCTGCCCCTTACCCACACTCCCCTTCCCTTCTCCTCTCCTTCCTTCTTTTCTACTTTCCCTCAACTCGCTTCCCCCTCCCTCCTATCTTCCCTCTCCTCACAAGCCCTCCACCTCCTACTTTTTCCATAGCAACGTGGGCGAACATATTTTTTGTTTTATCGGTCGTGGGATTCCGGTTCATACGCGGCCATTTTACCGGCACTACAAGCGAACCTCTACACTTGGCCGGCACATTCACCGAAGAAGGGGCTGGGGGGGAAAGATGTGCAGAGGAAGGAGAGATGTGGAGGAAATGAGGGAAAAGATGAGAAAAAAGGGTAAGGGTGGTGTAGAGGGTAGGAAACGGAAGGTGTGAAGGGACAGAAGTGGAAGATGTGGAGAGAAAATGGGAAAGCATATGCAGGAAAGGAGGTAAAAGAAAGGAGAGGGAAGACATGCAGGGGACGAGGGGGAAGATGGACGATAAGGAGGAGGGTATAGGTGTGGAGGGTAGAAGGGAATGAAGAGGGAATGAGAAGGAATGGGAGTCTCTTATTCTTGTTCGAGCCAAAGACATGGGGTACAGAGGAGAGAAGAAGTGACGCGAGAAGAGGAGGGAGGGAGAAGGGATGAGATGTTGCAGAGGAAAAACTAGGTACCCATACATATGAATATATATGAATATCTATCAAACTATCTATCCATCTGTGAAAGAGGGTGGATAATAATGACGATAATATAATAATAATAATAATAATAATAATAATAATAATAATGGTGATGATGATGATGATAATAATTATGATAATAATGATGATAATAATGATAATGATAATGATGATAATAATGATAATGATAATGATGATAATAATGATAATGATAATGATGATAATAATGATAATGATTATAATAATCATGATAATAATGAAATGGTTATAATAATCATGATAATAATGATAATGATTATAATAATGATGATAATAATGATAATGATTGTAATAATCATGATAATAATGATAATGATTATAATAATGATGATAATAATGATAATGATTATAATAATGATGATAATAATGATAATGATTATAATAATGATGATAATGATAATGATTATAATAATGATGATAATAATGATAATGATTATAATAATGATGATAATAATGATAATGATTATAATAATGATGATAATAATGATAATGATTATAATAATGATGATAATAATGATAATGATTATAATAATGATGATAATAATGATAATGATTATAATAATGATGATAATGTTAATGATTATAATAATGTTAATGATTATAATAATGATTATAATAATGATAATGATTATAATAATGATTATAATATTGCTAATGATTATAATAATGATTATAATAATGATAATGATTATAATAATAATAATGATTATAATAATGATAATGATTATAATAATGATAATGATTATAATAATGATAATGATTATAATAATAATAATGATTATGATAATGATAATGATTATAATAATGATAATGATTATGATAATGACAATGATTATAATAAGGCAAGATACAGAGGAACGTGGGAGATTACGATATCCATAATTATATTAGCCCCTTCAGTCATATGACGTGATAGTTAAACCAGCGACTCGCAAAGAGAGAGCGGGTGTTATATTTTGATCAGTGTGTGTGTGTGTGTGTGTGTGTGTGTGTGTGTGTGTGTGTGTGTGTGTGTGTGTGTGTGTGAATAAAAGTACTTATACTATTTTTTTTTTTTTTTAATCAAGGCAAAGATGCACTTGACCTGTTAGCATAATCAATTGACAACATATATCTGAGGGGGACATTTGGGTTTGTAAGTGTTATTTGGACATGTTGCATTCAGCCAATGATCACCAACCTGTCAAGTGCATCTTCGCCTCAGTAACAAAAAAAAAAAAAAAAAAAAAAAAAAAGTGTAGTTTTTATCCAATTTTCGCCAAACTTGGTGGAAGAACTGGGGGATAGTCAATGACTGATTTTTTTTTTTTTTTTTTTAAGGACGTCATAGGTCATGCCCACTGAGTTAGGTCAAAGCCTGACCAGGCAATATCAATTTTAAGTGTTTTACCTAAATCTGAAGAAGCTTAGTGGATGGGTTGAGGGTAAGGCAAGAATGGAAGGAGTCGGCTTTATAATATATTAGTCAAAGGCCAAGGTGTGTGTGTGTTTAACAAAATAAATTCAAGCAATTTTGGTCCAGTTTTAATTCAACTTAGCTGAACGGATGAGGGTCAATGAGTAAGGCTATCTTTTTAAAATACAAAAGTCAAGGTCACAGGGCAAGATCAAAGGTCATGGTCACATGGCAAGGTCTACGTATACAGTTTTTATCCAGTTTTGTACAAACATTGTGAGAGGGTTGAGGATAAGGCGAGAATGAAGGGATTCAGTTTTGGGAACAGTCATTCTAGGGTCAAGATTACAGAGCAAGGTCAGCTCAGACAGTTTGAACTGATTTTCATCAAACATTTTGGAAGGGTTAAGGGTATGGCAAGCCTAAAGGGATTTAATGTTGAGAACAAAGTGAAAATTCGACTTTGCTCTGTGTGAACAAAATACAGTAACTAAAACTGTTTTAATCTGATTTTGATCAAACTTGGTGTGTGAATTAAGGGGCATCAAAATGGCTGACCTATTGTTTCTGAGAAGAACTGGTAAAACGTCAAGGTCACATGCAAGTCAATTTCAGCAGTTTTTATCCGATGTAGAGTAAACTTTGTGGAAAGGTGTAGGTTAAACAAAGGTAAAGATGTAAGATATTTGATTTTGAAAACAGGCAGTCAAAGGTTAAATTCATAGGAAAATGTCAAAGGTCAAGGTCTATGGACAAATCTACTCAGATTTGATCTGATATGAGGGCAAGAATGAAGTGATTCGATTTTGAGAATAATCTGTTGAAGGTTAAGGTCAGATCTTATATCTTTATCGGGCAAACACAATATCCTGCCTTTAGACCAATGGATGGTTGTGGGTGTTGTTTTCTTAAGTGCTCCTTCTAGTGTAACCTGTTCATGGATGAAAAAAGCATCACACAGGTGGCATTCGATGGTCTGTTATTCTGTTCATCAACAACAGGTCGTGATAACTCAGAGAAGGTGATATACTTACCATAACTACAGTATGTGGTAAAATATAACACTAAAAGGTAGCCGTACTGCGTATTATTTCAGTCGTATAAATGTAATAAATATCTATTGCATGTATGCAGGATTTTAGAGTAATACTGTAAAAATATATATATTTGGTCTGGTTTTATCCAAACTTTCATCCAGTACGATATTCTATATCCAGTATCGAACTCGAGATTGAGTGTCTTCAGGAATGTGTTCTGTGACACGAAAAATAAAATTGCATAGCAGATAGCGGAACATCATTTTAAAAAGTGTTTATAACTTAACCCCTTTCCTACCATGATAACTTTTCATTTTCATATTCACATCCAATAATCTTCAATCTTCAGTTGTCAGACTGGAGGGGTCAAAAACAAAACTAAATGCCCTTTCTGTGATGCCAAGTTTCTGTTTAATTTTGACTACCACCATACGATGTTCTTCACCTAAAAGATGTCTCTTAGTGATGGGGCCAGAATTACACTGATGATGTCAAATGAATGCATAAAGTTTTCCCCTTCTGTCATGTTGTCACAATGTCACGAATGTTATGATATTTCACTCCGTTCATGGAGCATGGCACCACGGTATGTTGCCAGTCAGAACCACTGTTGAACAATAAAAGCCAAAGCATTCGCCTACGAATCCGTATTACTGCCATCACAAAAAAACTAGATCAGTAATCCTCTGACAGTCAGAGGCATATCATTGTGGTTTCGTCAGAATTGAAAATATAAGTCTTAGGATTTCACTGTTTACTCCTACTAAGTCAAGTATCTTGCTAGCATTCAGAAGCCTGAAGTCAAGGTTATTATGGTGGCGAAAGTCATTGAGTATAAATGGCCTTAACAGACTTTCTAATCGTTACCCCTAAAATAGCCGTTCTCTTCACTGAGGGCACGGTAGAAAGTGGTGAATAATGGCAAGCTAAAAGAAAGTTAGATGGTATTCTTTTTTTCTTGCAAAATCCTCTGGAAGTCAGAGGCATAACATCACAGCTTCAACCAAAATTATTAACAAACAAGCCATATATCCCGGGATACTGCCCACTGGGTATGGATACAATTTGCTCACTTGATTTTGAGGTATTTTGGGAACAGACAGACAGACACAGGCACAGGTGTTTACATAAATCACCTCAATATGTGGGCAAAAATAACTTATGGCCATGCCACTGATTTTGGAAGTCTCAGACGATACGTGGAGCTATTATCGACTTTCACAGTGGAGCTGTAGCATGCAAAATGTGTGTGTGTGTGTGTGTGTGTGTGTGTGTGTGTGTGTGTGTGTGTGTGTGTGTGTGTGTGTGTGTGTGTGTGTGCGTGCGCGCGCGCAGCCTTTCTTTGAGTGGCCCCGGGTCCGTTCGCTTCGGTTCCCTCTGCTCCTGGTCCGGCACCCTCACGGCCGTATTCTTAAACATTACCTCCCGTTATAGAGGCATGGAAGGGATAGCCTTAGCTGAATTGCTCTTCTTAATTTATTTCTTCCGAGAGCTGCTCGAAGGGAAAGATTTCCTTCGAGCAGTAGATATTATTGGAACTTGAAGGAATGATTTTACTTGTCTCTTCAAAAATTCCTTCACAATTTTTGTGGGTTCTGTTGTGGTTCATACATAAATATATATATATATATATATATATATATATATATATATATATATATATATATATATATATATATATATATATATATATATATATATATATATATATATATATAAAAGTTTGAAGGAAGTTACTATACAATTTTATTAATGCAATTTACAACGATATGCAAATGTTTAAGCAGTATCTGTATCTCTTTAAAAAGTGTTACCCATGTTGGCAGAGATGTTTACTCAGACGTAAACATAGCAGACGACATACTACCTCGGGCATTCACCAAATCTTATTTGATCTGACACTTATACATCTTCCACATTAATTTTAGGGTCACATAAGGTCTCAAGAAACATTTTGTTTGGTAATTTGCCCGGAAAAAGAAAATCAGCCATCAAGATCACGAGTGGTTTGGCTCGTGTTTTCCAGCTGGGAAAAACATGTGAGTGCCACCATGCGAATATATAAAATGGTTGATAAACAAGCTATTTTTATGCTACGAAATAACAAAATTGAAGATAATTATATTCCCCCAATTGTATTTATATAATATTATTATGTCTTGAGGAGTGAACACTGCTGTGTGTCGGCCAGAATGGCATTTATGGCTCAATACAAACCAACAGTATGGATGTGGTGGTGACCTCCTACATTTCAGATGTGGCACTTATGGCAGAATACAAACCAATAATATGGAAGTGGTAGTGACCTCTGCATCTCAGATGTATTGTGCTTTCATTTTTCAGCACGAGAGATGCATGCTTTGACGCATTAGTAAGATCAAATGCTCCATCATACCAAACATCAGCATGCTGAATCTCTTTAGCTCAACAGGGCTACCAACATGATTTTTTTTTCCTTCCCTTCCAAGCAAATCTTGAAGCATACCAAAGGGAAATTAAAATCCTTCGAAGGCAAGGAAAAGTTTAAGGAAGCAATGATTTTGAAGAATACGACTGTCACCCTTTCGTCATAGCTCCAGGCTGGTGTGCTTTGGTCCCCTCAGCTACTGCCCGGAGTCCCAGCCTATCGCTGGATGGCACCAGGCACTTCAGCTCCAGTCTCATCCAAATCCTTGCCCTCAGCTCCTGGTTTAGCACCCCCTGATGAACCCTCTGGTGCAAGTGGCAGTGGCCAAGTTGGTAGAGAGTTGGTATACTGTCCTCCCAGTGGCTGCAGATTCAAATTCTGGCATTGGCAAGGATAAATTTAAAGAATTTGAATTTCGCCAGTGTAGGCTTTGCTGATCTACCAAAGACAGTCCTAGCATGTTTTCAGTATCAGTGGTGGATGTTGGTGCCGAAGTGGTGACATGTGGAGGTGCATGGTAAGTATGACTCTGGGCCTATGCCCAGAGTCATGCACATAAAAAAAAAAAAATTGCTATTTAACAACACTGAAATCCATTTGCCACTTTTGTGTCCAGTTAAACAATTTATCAGTATCTCTCTGAATTATCTGCTTCTGCTAGGAAAAATTTTGTACTGTCAAGAATCTTGGATATTTTATAAAACCATCCTTTGTCACTGTCAGTTATGCATATTGGAAATGAAATGGGACCCAGCACCATTTACTGAGCCACTCCACTCGTAACAACCCTTCATTCTGAATCTACTTTACATACTGGAACATTCCAAGCTCCTCGGAGGACAAATGACTGCCTATGTGAAGTCGGCACTGCTACCTTTCTGAGATGAGGCAGCTGGTCATGGCGAGATTAGTAGAGATGGTTACAGATTTTAACTGATGTGGCCGTGACAATGGTGCGCATCTTTGTGATATTTCTGTGGCAGTTTCTACCTGCTTTGCCTCTTCTGTCAACAGGGTTAATCCAGTTGGTGAGTGAATAATGCTGATGAGGCTGAAGCACACTTTGGGTTTCACCTTTCTTACTGTAGTGTATCCTTCTACTGAGAGGAGTGATCTTGAAGAGAAAGAGCTGTTCTACACCAGCCTCAACTTAATTGTAAAATATTAACCCTTGCGGGTTACATTACTGGTCTTGGACGACTTCAGTGCAGTTACTGGCACAGACATGGGATGCTTCGAGGAATGTGCTGGTTCCCCATGGCTCTGTCACCAGGAATGTCAATAGTTCTTATATTATGGACTCTGCAAAATCTTATAATATGAGAATTGCCGGATCCTCATTCCACCTGTGGGACTGGGACGAGGGTTAGAATGATGAGGAAGGTTCTTGAAACTCCGAGTAAGATGCAGAAGTATAATTAGTGGAATATTACAGGCTGACAAACTGGACACAACAGGCCGGCGTGCGGCCGGGAGGAAGTCCCGTGCTGATCTGATAGGTGGGACAAAGTTGCCAGATGCATGATTAACCCTTTAACCGCGGGGCGTCACTTTCGTGATGCTTGGGAGCAAGGGATCATACCGTGGGGCGTCGCTTTTGTGATTCTGTGTTATTTTGAATTCACCCGGGCTTCCAAGTGGGGGCTTGTATCATCTATCAGTACTGCCAATGTCCAACACTAGTCAGCACTCCTAATCTCATCTGTACTCCCATCCATTGTTGACAATTTAGCCATTTCTCCCCGTTCTTGACTCCCCTCCCTACCCCCCCTCCATTACCCTATCCTCTCGCCTGCCCGGCCGTGCTATGCTAAGTAAATCTTCCCTGGAATTTTTCACTGATTTCATCCATTGAAATAAGCCCTATGTCCTATTCTTATACCAAATAATATATACAAGAAAGAAATAAGGTAAGTGAGAGTGCCATACACCTGGAATTGGCTAATTATCACCTGACAACACCTCACGTGCACTCGTTCGCTAATTTTCGCTGTTTTTTTCCCCTTGAAATATGCCGTATAATCTATTTTCGTAATAAATATACATGTAAGGAGGGAAGGGAGAAGCCTAAGTGATATTTACATTCACCTGGAACTACCTAATTTATAATGTATTGTCTAGATTTCCTGCCAATCATATCAGTGCTAGACAAAGCTGTTTCAAGATATAACATTGGTAGCTCTGAATATATATCTCCTAAGTAGGCCTCTAATCTATTTTCGTAATAAATATACATGTAAGGAGGGAAGGGAGAAGCCTAAGTGATATTTACATTCACCTGGAACTACCAAATTTATAATGTATTGTCTAGATTTCCTGCCAATCATATCAGTGCTAGACTTAGCTGTTTCAAGAAGTAATATTGGTAACTCTGAATAACCCCTAGCAGGCCTCCAGGCTGGTCCTCCGTTATCAGTTCACTCTCATCTTCCAAAGCGAGAGTACGTATGTTTCTTCTTGCTGACTTCAAGGCCTTTTTTCACCCCCATGCAAATGGCCATGTGACCTTTACCCCCTACTAACCCTCGTGTGGAAAGAGGTAAAGGGCTGACAATTGATAAAAGAGTGACTACGATCTTTCTATTGAGTAAAACAGTGCAAGTGGAATTGTAAATAATGTGTAAATAATGTGTAAACAGCAAGTGAAAGTAATGAATGTAAATATACGTGAACAATGGAAAATGGTTTTATAAGTTATTTCAAGTGACAGTGCACAACACAGTGTAAATAAAATAGAAATGTAAATAACGTAAATAAAATAGAGAACGTAAATAGAAATGTAAATGAGTAGTATTATAAGAATACGAGTATATACCCTAGGAGTAATGAAAGTGAAAGTTTCACTCTAGCATGTCTGAATGCTATGAGTTATGAGAGTGAAGATGAAAGTGACATTCACTCTCAATGCCAGTATACAGGACGAGAAAGTGAATGCTACGTATTTTGCTGAAAGAAATTGAATCCCTACAGTGACAATAAACTAATACTACTGAAAGAAACTTATGGATAAAGACTGTAGATATATATAAGTGTTATATAGTAATAGAAATATAAAGTGTGAGGGGTTTTATGAATAATAAATGACAGACTACCAAGAGCGAACTAGTGCCAGTGCGACGATCAGACGCGCTCGTAATTTCCATTGCTTTCACAGTGTTTTTTTTTTTAGTATGGATCCCAAACTACTTGAAAATTGTAGAATAGTGTTTATAGTGTTTGTATCTGGCTGTGGTAATCATATTACGGGTTGTCGGGAAGTGTAAAGTGGAGACTTCGTTACCCTACTTCAGAGGTCTCCACAAGTCCTACGGTAACAGACGAAGGCTCAACAATCATTCCAGGAAAAAGCTGAAGGTATGTGCCATAAGCATATTTAATTTTATTATTCTAGGACTAATAACTGATTTTTGGCAAATATTTTTTGAGAGTCTGTCGGAGCCCAAATAACCCCGCGGCACACGCAAGTCATTGGTAAACAAGCCCGCGGTGTAGGGGTTAATGGGACTTAACATCCTCGGTAGGCATAGTGGGTAATACATGGTAAATACAGACATGTGATATGTAATAAAGTAAATGAGGACATTGTACATGGACAGACTATATAATACGTGGTTGCATAGGTTATTCAGTTCATGGAATCACGTATCTCACACCTCCCTCTCCCCTATGCGCTCGTAGTGCAATCTCGAGTGGACTTACTACTCGTTTCAGCGAGTCGAGGAGAACGGTGAGGGATGGTGGGGGAATCAATTGACGGCCTTCTTTCCTGGCCTGAGCAAGGGAGCACAGGGGACTGGGGTGGAGGGTCGTCACTAGGAGGGGACACTGGGGGGTCATCACTAGGAGGGGACACTGGGCGGAGATGGCATCTGTTCCTCCACCACACACGACTGCTGGGGAGGCGTACCTCATACTGCCGAGACCTGCCACAGCCCATAATGACCCCGACTTTGTCCCAGTGGTGTGATGTCGGCTCTTGGATCCAGACTCGCTGGCCGACAGTCAACCTGGGGAAGGGGCGGGCATGGACGTCGTAACGACTTGTTGCTTGGTCGGTCCGGGCTGCATCTCGGCGGTCACACTCTTCTGCTTTGGCCTGCCATTCGTCGGAGAAGGACTGGGGGTGGGGTGGTACACAGGTTCGAAGAGGGTGGCCATATAAGACTTGTGCAGGAGAGCGTCCGGCAGGGGTAGGAGTGTTGCGGAGTTCTAGGAGGCCTCTGTCGAACTCCTCGCAGTCAAAGTTCCCTGTCGGTGCTGTCTTCATGATGAGGTGTTTGACAGCCTTGACAGCTGCCTCGGCATGGCCGTTTGACTGAGGGTAGTGTGGTGACGTGATGATGTGATGGACGCCCCAGCGTTCTGCAAATTGTTTGAAGTCATTGCTGGAGAATGGGGGTCCGCCGTCAGTCCTGAGGCGGAGAGGTACTCCGACTTCTCGAAAGTAGCTGCAAAACATCCGAACGACCCTGGTGGAAGTGGTGTCCCGGCCACAGGGGACAACCACAGGCCACCCAGAGAGCTGTCAGCGATCACCAGGAAGGATTTCCCGGCCACATGGAAAAAATCAGCAGACACAGACTCAAAGGGTCGCTTCGGATGGTCATCACACATGTATGGTTCCTGCTGTTGGCTGGGTTGGAGATGCTGGCAAGGCTCACAGGCTTCCACCGTGCTTTTGATGTTGGCATCGATGCCAGGCCAGAAGACTGTTTGTCTGGCTCGACGCCTGGTGGCTTCCACACCTCGGTGGCTGTCGTGGAGGCGGGCCAAGGTGCGTCGGCAGAGGGCGGCAGGGACAATGATCCGGGGGCCGTACAACACAAGCTCTCCGTCTGCGTAGAGGCCGTCTCTTAGCTTCCAGTAGGGGAGGAAAAGAGGCGTGAATGTCATAGCGGTTGGCAGGGAACCCTGTGGAGATGTAGGTGAGGAGACGACTGTAGGCTGGGTCTTGAGTGGCGGCGGTGCAGAGCTCCTGGAGGGTCCTGTCGTTGTCGATGAGAGGCACCACTGTCTGGTCATCTGGGGAAGTGGCGGTGTGTGTGACCAGGGACCGGACGTGTGCAGTTGTTGTTGTACAGTCCTCTTCGTCATCAGGCGTGGGATGGCTAACTGGGGCTCGGGAGAGGGCATCTGGTATGCACAGTTGCTTCCCAGCAAGCCACACGGCCGTAAAAATGTAGGGGGCAATCTTCTCCATGAGGCGCTGGAGGCGAGGATTCTCAATGGCATCCAGCGTGTAGTGGTTCAGGATCGGCACTAGAGGGCAATGGTCCGTCATGAGGGTGAAGTGCTGTAGACCAGATAGGTAAAGTCGACACTTGGCCATGGCCCAGGCAACTGCCAGCATTTCCAGCTCAATTGTGGCGTAGCGGGTCTCGGTGTCAGTCAAAAATCTGGAGCCACACTGAACTAGCCGCCGCTGGCCTTGGCCATAATCCTGAAGGAGGGCATATCCAACGCCGTAGAGACGGGAGGCATCTGTCTGGAGGACCACAGGTAAGGTCGGGTCGAAGGGTGCCAAGACTGGTGGTGAGAGTAGAGCTTTCTTGACATTCCTGAACGCTTGATGGTGGTCCAGTGTCCATGTCAGGGAGCGCTTGGGGCTCATAAGGGGGCATAGGGGCTGGGCTGTTGTTGCTATGTCGGGGGTGAAATCTGCCAGTTGGTTTACCAGGCCCATAAATGAACGAAGGTCAGTGAGGTTTGTCGGAGTAGGGAAGTCTCTGATTGCTCTGACCTTCTCCTTGTCAGCTGAGATGCCCTCTGCTGAGATGGTGTAACCACAGAAGTTGACTTGAGGGGCGGCGACCACAAATTTCTCTTTGTTTAGGGTTATGCCGTGGGCACAACATCTGGTGAGCATCTGGTGGATCCGTTTCAGGTGGGCAGGGAGGTCATCGTCAAAAAGCAGGATGTCGTCTACAACTTTCACACAGTTGGTGACACCCTGCAGGGCCATGTCCCCATGGAGACAGTATGCGTCCCCAGTTGCTGCGAAGCCCATCGGTCCGCGGCAGTGTTGGAAGCGGCCGTAGGGCGTGATAAATGTGGTGAGGTGGCGGTCTTCCTCCGCAAGCTCCATCTGCCAGTATCCATGCAGTGCATCCGCTGTGGTGAAGAATCTTGCAGATGGAGTGACGCTGCAGACTGCTGCAATGGGCATAGGTGAGGGATGGGTGGGACGGGAGACCTGGGAGTTGAGACGGGTGAGGTCCACTGTGATGCAGACGCCTTTGGGCTTCGCTACCAGGACCATCGGGTGACATCACTCAGAGGGCTCATCACCCACAGGTGTGATGATCTCCTGCTGCACCAGGGAGTCTAGTTCCTCCTTCACCTGATCCCGGAAGGCGAAGGGGATGGGCCTGGGTGTGTGGATCGCGAAGGGCGTCGCACCTGGCTTGAGGTGGATCTGTAACTTGCAATACTTTGGTGATAGAAACTCCGTGTACAAACAGCTAGATAAGGAGTTTATTACAAGCTCACAGTAAAATAGTCTGCCCGTGTCGGCTGTCTGATATGAACTGATGCAATAACGCCGTCTTCAGGCTTGGGAAAGCATGCTGACCTAGCAAGATTAGTGGGGGCATGTATGCATTGGGGGGGGACATATATACATCGGGGGTAGACATATTGTGGAGGGGGTACACTACTCCCCCGGGTAGCTGAGATGGTGTCTCCTGACACCAGGAGTTAAATGGTGGGTGATTATAGTAGTAAGGCAGGACCGGGGAGGTTTGTACAAGGGATAAGTATGATACAGGGGCAGTAGGGGAGACATGGCCATGTTGAGGGGAGGGAATTAGAAGGATATATACATATAAGATATACAAGGAATAATAGGTACAAATCCAGTAAGGGTCGAAGGGATATATAAACATAACGGGAATTACACAATAATAGTTTGATACATGATAAACAAGGAGTAGATATGAGAGTTCTAGTGTTGTTCTTCCTTCATTTTTTTTTTTTTGTAGTTTCTGTAGGATACACTGTCACTCAGTAATGCATGAAAGAAATACCATCATTGTCTAGTAGGCAGAGTGCTGTTCACAGTTTGGTTAATTGTTAGATGGCAATGGTAGTCACGGAATGCGAGGGCACTAAGTACAGGGAGTTTCTACGTCGTGTGTAGGGCGTACTATGCCTGTAGCGACTCTGATTTCCTGGAGTCGACATTCCATTTTTCTGACACAACAATGCACTGCACAGATGATGAGTAGAAAACCTATGAAAGCGATAACCACAGGGGGAAACACAACTGTTGGATGAACCCATGAACGGATGAAGGCCAGAGAAAATTGATCCATAATGAAATCACTGTCATTGAGGAAGGTGAGCATGTGCAAGTGAGGGGAGGTGATGGTAATGTTGGCAGAAGGTAGGGTTGAAGGCATGTCGATTGGTTGAAAGATGTCATAGGAGTGTTTACAAACAGCTTGGTGATAGCGAGTGGCGTAAGTGATGACGGACTCTGATTTGACGGTACAATAGTCAGGTGCTTTGTAGAGACCACTAGTGGGGATGGAGCGAACGGAAGAACCAGGACACATGATTGTGACAGAGATGGGAACAGTAAAGAAGAAGTACTGGACATTGTTGAGGTGAGCATGGTGGACCGGGAGGTCAGGAGCTGGGACAAAAGAACAGGCCGAGTAGATGGAATGGTTGCGAACTAAAGCAGACTCACAGGGTGTAGCACTGCTAGGGAAGATAGCGAAAAGGTGGGCAGCACAGAGACGAGAGGTCGGAGTAAGGGAGGAACATTGCTGGAGGTCTGTGGAAGAAAGGAAGGCAATGGAAAGATGATCATGGGAGAGGAGGAAATATTCTGAAGGAACAGATACCTGGAACAAGGAGTTTTTGAGGCGGAAAGGGAAGGGAATGATGTGGAAAAGATTAAAGGTTATGGCAGAACGGAGAGGAATATGGACGACGATGTATGTAGTGAGAAGAGTGGCTTCGAGAACAGGATAATAATATTCAAGGGAAGAGTAAGGGAGGACTGGGGAGAGACCGAAGGTGGAGTGAGCCCATTCCAGGACAGAACGGAGAGCCGAGACAGGTACTAAGTCGGCAGTGACACGTCCATTGGTAGCATCGACCAGGATACGAACCAAGGTAGAGACTTGAGACAGGAGAGAGTCAACGGCCAGTTGGAGATTATCCATGTTGAGTTTGAGGTAGAAGAACTGAGAGATAACGTTGAGATCTGAAAGGTGGCGTTGTAAGATATCGGTGAAATTGTTTAGAGTGGACGTGACTTCATTGAGTTGGGTTGTGAGCTTCTGTAACATAGTGTGTTGGATTTTAATAACTCGGTGTTGTGATGCTAGGGCTGAAGCTAAATGAGTGAGATCAGATTTGAAGCCAGAAATGTCACGGGCTGTAGCAACGCCAAACAAGCCACTCAGAATCTCACCGCCAAAGTCGAAGAGACCTCGTTTTACACGAGAACGACCCACGGGTGTCTGAATGGAAAATGTGTCATTGAGCTCAGTGAATCTGTTACTTATGTATTGCAACTGCCAGGAGAGTGGGAGGAAAAGGTTACAGAGATACGCATTCGGGTTGTGTGTCCCCATGAGGGCCGTGAGATGGTTCCTGATTCCGTGGAGCTGGTGCGCGTAGGCAGGTAGGGCAATGGCTACGTCGGCCAGGGGCACAAGATCGTAGCACAAAGAGGCGATATCTTCGATAAGCAGTACCTCGCCTCCCGAGCCGACCAAGGCCCCGGGACGTACTCCAACATCGTCCTGACCTGACCCAGACCCCAGGAGGGTCAGCACTGCCAGCAGGGAGATCGCTAACATCGTACCTAGAAAATCAGGGGAGATTTAATGGGGGAGGTCGTGAAGAGGTTGATGGGCAGAGCGCAGTTTGGACCGATATGGATTGATTGATGAATGAGCAGGTGGAGATGGAGAGGAAGGAGACTGAGGAATAGGTGGAGACAAAGTAGACTGAGGGATGGGAGGAGGGGAAGAGGGGGCAGGAGGTTGTGGAAGTGACTCTTCCAACACGAGGCCACGGGGTGCGCGCTTTAAGTCATCGACGTGGACCCATCTGGTGTCCCTAGTGGCCAGGTCCTGGAGGTGAAATTTGTTGCCTTGTTGAGTGAGGACGCGGTGGGGCCCTGTAAATTTGTCATCCAACTTAGAGGAACGCGTATGGGAATGAACAAAGAAAAGATCGCCTACATTGATAGTGATAGGAGAGGCGGACTTATGTTGGCACTGCAGCATGTCCTCCTGAGAGGAAGCCAAAGTGGATTGGACATACTGGTGGATTGTCTGGAAGTTGGCCAATTTTAGTTTAACATAATCATCCATGTTGTAGATGGGTTCTGGCTTTGAGGATAAGAGAGAGTATGGGAGGTCCTTGTCAAAGCCAAAGAGGACGAAGAAGGGAGATTCAGCAATGGATGCATTGATGGAACTATTGATGGAGGATGCCACTTGGGGAATCCAGTCATCCCAGGACGAACTATGGGAGCCTAGATGTCTGAGGCACTCTAAGATTTTTCGGTTGTGGCGTTCTACAAGGCCATTGGAAGCCGGATGGTTAGGCACGACATTGCACTTACTGATATGAAAGTGGCAACAGATCTCATCGAGAAGGCTATTGTTGAACTCTGTACAGTTGTCAGTAAGAATGGTATGAGGGGTACTGAACGGGCAAATTACGTGATCTACAAGGGCACGAAATGATGAAGTGCGAAGGAGAACTGGAGTTGTTCGGGAGATGGCTGGTAGAGTTGAGCAGAGGGTGTTGCAATGGTTTGGGCATATGGAGAAAATGGATAATGAGCGATTGGTGAAAAAGATAACTAGATCTGATGTGAGAGGTGTAAGACTGAGAGGAAGACCACGAATAGGATGGATGGACAGTGTGAAGAGAGCGCTGGATGCGAGAGGGATGTCTGTTGAGCAAGGAAGAGTGGCTGTGCGTGACAGAAATAAATGGAGAGAAATTGTGAATGAATAAGTGATGACGCAGCCCTGAGGGGATATTCTCCCGCATTTGGTCTGATCAGCTAGTCAGGTCAGGTGCGGGTAAGGGGATGGGTCCGTTATGATGTGGCAGGGGTAAACCAGTTCTGCTGTCGGGCCCTGCTGTGGATGTCACTGCTTGCATTGCGCAGTTGACCCTTGTGCGGTGTGATGCGGTGAGGATCTGTCCATTCTCCCCTTTGGGGCTAAGATGCGAATGAATGTGTTTGAATGGATGAGTAAATGGAGAGTGAGTCGTCCTGTCTCGGCTACCTCCCTTTCCTTGGGGGAAGCAGCCTAGGTATATAGATAGATAGATAGACAAGGGCACGTGCAACGCTCTTCGCGGTCTTGTCGGAGAGGGGTACGAGGACACAGTAGCGGGAGAAGTGGTCGACCGCTACGAACAAGTACTCAGCGCCAGATTCTGTGAGAGGTAGTTTTAAGAGATCGATTGAGACAGTTTCCCATGGTCGTGATGGGATAGGGTATTGTAAGAGAGGTGCTGGTAAGCCAGTTGATCCTTTGTGGCAGTGGCAGGAGAGGCAAGAGTCACAGTGGGCATTGATATCGCGGCGCATGGTTGGCCAATAGTATTTGAGATGTGCTTGGCGCAAGCATCGGTCTTTACCTGGATGGGAAGCTTGAGGAGTATTATGAACAATATGAAGAACCTTTGGTATCAGGGCAGTGGGGACAACAAGTTGGCGTACTTCGCGATTGGGCATATCTTTGCCTGTTAGCAGTGTTTTCCTGTACAAGAGATCATCATCTAGCATGAACTCATCTAGTGATACTGGCAGAGTAGGTAAGGTCGAGGCATCGCCAGATTTTAGGAAATAAATTACTTTGGACCACATGGGGTCTTGGCGTTGAAAGTTTCGAACAACTTCTGACGTTAGTGTAGTATTTTCAGTTACTTCAGGCTGCAGTGATGTTATAGCTGCTGCTACGTGACGTGAGAGTGTGTCTGCGACTACATTCAACTTGCCTGGTACATATTGAAAAGTGGGATTAAAGTCCTGGATGATGATAGACCATCTAGCTAGTCTACCTGTTAGGTTGCGATTCTTGAACAAATCACATAGTGGAAGGTGGTCTGTTTGGATATGCACTGGATAACCATAGACTATATCTCTGAAATGTTTCAAGGACCAGATTACCGCTAGCGCTTCGAGATCTGTGACACTGTAGTTACGTTCAGCGGTTGTAAGGGTGCGACTAGCATACGCTATTATGCGCTTCCTTGATGCTTCATCGAGTTGCATCAAAACGGCACCAAGTCCAGTGCCTGAGGCGTCTGTGCAGAGAAGGAAGGGTGTGGTATAATCAGGGAACGCTAGAATAGGGGCATTTACAAGAGCTGTCTTTAGCTTTTGGAAAGCCTGTGACTGGTCGTTAGTCCAAACAAAGGGCACATTCTGCTTGGGTAAGTGGGTCAGAGGAGTGGCGATCTGTGCATAATTCCGGATGTAGCGACAATAATAGCCAATGAGGCCCAGGAAACTTCGTACAGCGTCGGTAGTGGTAGGTTCTGGGAAGTTAATGATCGCCTTAGTTTTATCCTCATTAGTATGAATGCCTAGTGCATCTACGACATGGCCTAGGAATTTGATTTTCTTTCGCAGGAAGTCACATTTACTGAGATTGATTTTCAGGCCTGCGAGCTGGAGGCGTTCAAAGACTTGCTGGAGTTTGGTAAAATGATCAGGGATGGATTTACTCACAACAATGATATTATCTAGGTAAGCAAAAAGAGAGTGTCCCATCATACCACTGAAGACTGAATGGATAAGTCGCATGAACACGGAAGGAGCATTTCTCAGACCAAAAGGGAGTCTCTTAAACTGAAAATGTCCAGAAGGGGTGCTAAAGGCTGTAAATGGGCAAGAGGACTCTTCCATTTCGACCTGCCAGTACCCGCCGAGGAGGTCTAAAGATGAAAAGACTACGTTATTGTCACCAAGGGATTCTAGCAAATCAGTGAGGACAGGTAACGGGAAACGGTCTGGAACGGTGACAGAATTGACCTTACGATAGTCGACTACTGGTCTAAGGTTGCCGTCCTTCTTTGGTACTAAGAAAAGTGGGCTATTCCATGGACTGACGGAGGGTTCAATAATGTCCTGGTCCAACATGTTCTGTACCATTTGATCTGTTTGCTTTCTCTGGCTGTGAGGCAATCGATACGCTGGTATGTAAATCGGCTGAGTTCCTGGGAGTAGTTCAATCGTATGTTTGACAAGGTCTGTTCTACCCATCGGTTCACCGGGTAAGGCAACCACGTTTCTGTACGAGGTCAGAAGGTCGAGGAGTTGAGGCGTATATTCTGGGAAATCTGTGCAAGTGAGATGTGAGAGCATATCGGGTGAATGTGTCGGCGCAGATCCCGTAGAGTTAATAGTACATACACCGATTGGCGTATCATCAGTCTGAATAGTAGGAATTGAGGAATCCTGGCACACCTTTATGGCCGCTGGGTATACTAGGAAGTCTCCAATCTTTACACCACTTTCAAGTTTTAGTGGAGCATTTGTGACATTGAGCAAGTACAGGTAGCATAAACTGTCCTCTAAGACTGTACACCACGCTGACTCATAAGTCAAGCCATTCACACAACACGTCTCAGGTAGGGTTAGTACATCCACTCCTTCTTTCGCACCGGCAACACAAACAGAGACTTTGGTGAACTCATGCGGTAACAAAATTGTGCACGTATTCGTTACTGCACGTTTCGTCTCTGCGTGTTGGAGAAGATCATTCAGACTGTGTGAGGTAGGTAACTGAGACATGTCTGAGTCAGCGATAGTGTTGTCGGGAGAGGAGGTAAGAGCCATGTTCGAGGGCTGAGATGATGTATCAGGAGACATTGAGGAATTTATGTCCTTGCTCACAGTCAGTAAAGGAATGATCTCTGTATTCTCAGATGATGATAGTGGTGGTTTCTGCTGGGTTGGACTTTTTGGTAGTGATAGGGACAGAGGTAATTGAAGGACTGATTTGATCGTAAGAACAGGACGGGGACATTCCATAGTGGAAACCGGGAATCCAGAAATGTCTATACTACCACAAGCAGGTAATAATGCAATGGAATGTTGTGCCATGGTGGAGAAACCAATAAGGGCATCTGCGGGATACTGCAAGTCATTAGTGACATGAAATTCAATGAGGATAGGGGGCAAATCTCTGTGGAGTTTGACTTCAAGGGTGACTCTTCCCTTAACCTTAAACTCTGAGCCGTTAACACCACATAGGCGAATGTCTGGTGGTTCTAGGAAACTGACGTGGTTGTGATGGCGATGAATAATTTGTAAGGAATTTTCAGAGATGAGATTTACTATAGATCCTGTGTCCAAAAAGAATGACGTTGGTATGTCATGACTGCTGCCGAGAATGACTAAACCCGAGGATGTTATGGGACCTACATGGCGGATGGGGAGTTGGGTTTCTGGTTCTACGTGATATTGGTCCGATACGGGCGTGGCGCTTCCCCGACTGTGGGCGGTTGAGGTAACGACATTCCTCAGTGGTGTGAGTCGTGCTTGATTTGTGGTATTTGCAGTGTGGATGACGTGAGCAGGAAGGCGTACGCTGTCTGGTTTGGGAGTGAGGACGTCTGTATGTACGGTAGCAACTGGATGCTCGATGTCCAGGATGACCACAGTACCAGCAAAGAATCGAAGATTGTCTGTTTCGTCGGACGCTAGATTGATCACGACCTGCGGTAGGAGAGTGATGTGTGGCAGGTCTGCCGCGTGTGGTGGGACGGGAGCGAGATTGGTCTGGGGTAGTGGAGGTGTGACAGACTGAGGAGGCCAAGGGTTGGGTGGTGCCCTGACGCGTGTAGTTCGAACCTGTTCTTTCATGAATGGCTTTAGTGACCTGAATAATTTTATCTCCTGGATTGAAACCGATTTCCAAGGCTAGCTCTCGTTGTTTAGGAGTAAGCCAGTGAAGGAATCTGAGGTAACCAATTAAGTCAGCAAAGTTGGTGAGTGAAAGCATTGGAACGCCATTCTTGTCTTCTAACCATTTCGTGCCTACCAGTAATTGGAGCATCTCGCTACTAGTTGCTTTCATGGCGGTGGCAGCTTCATGGAGCTTGGCATATTGCGCTGGGACGCGCAAGTCCTCATCTAGTTGGTTTAGGAGATTAATGAATCCCATGAGAGACGCGGTATTTGAATGCTGGCAACAAAGGCTGATGAGTTCCGTACGAAAATCAGCAAAGGTACGAATGCTATCGAAATGTCCTGCACGGATCGCAGATCTGATGTCTGATTTACCGTGGTGCAAGCGACCGAGGAGGTAAGCTACTTTGAGCGATTCCTCGGTAATTTGTCTATTATTTATTTATGTTTTGACTTCTCTGAGGAAATCATAGACAGACCAAGTTGGGTCCTGGCCCAATTTTGGGACGATTGGCATCGTCGAGATAGATAGACTGTGGAGGGTTGGCCATGGCTGGAAGTGCAGAAGTGGCAGCAGGAGAGGTGTGGGAGAGAGAGAAGGTAGTGGCAGTTAAGGGCGAGCAAGACGGGGCATGAAGGGAGGCAGGAGAGGGAACGACAGAGGAAGGAGTAGAGGAAGAAGAAGGGAGTGTAGAGGCAGGAGTAGAGGAGGAGGTATCTGGATTTACGAGGGTAGGACGGGTAGTGAGTGAGTCTGCGGGAAGTGAAACGGGAGTCTCAGGGACAGGGCGGTGGTACTCTTTGCCACTTCGTAAATGAGTGATTGTGTTAGAGTCGGCAGACGGGGTATGAGCAGGTGATGTTTCCGGGTCAAGAGGGCTGGTGGTAAGCGGTTGACGTGGAAAGTATGACATTTAAAGCGGCAATGGAAGAGGAAAGGATGAAGATGGATACATAGGTGGAAATGTATAAATAACAATGAGAGAATGGAATACACTAGGTGTGAAAATATGAATGAAGGTGCAGGGATGAATGGCTTAAATAAAATGCGAAGGATGAGATGGATAATAAATAACGTAGGTGAAGATGAAAACGGGGTAATGGAAATGAGATGGAATATTTACAATAACCAATCTGTAGAGAAAATCGAGGATAATCTCTATAGAAAGGAAAGATATACTATAGTTACACAGGAGAAACGGGAGTGTCGAGATGGATGACATGCAGGGTGGCTGGGCGTAGCTGGGCTGGGGCGGGGCGGGGCGGGGCGGGGCAGGGCGACGGGGCGGGGCGGGGTGGGGCTGGGCGACGGGGCGGGGCGGGGCGGGGCAGCGGTGGAGAGACAGCTGGGTGGAGAGGAGAAGAGACGCCGCGATGAATCACCGGCAGGGAGTGGCGATCTTAGGAGGCTCCGTAATGCAGACCAGATGCGGGCGACGGCGGAGGCCGGTGGTGGATTGGGAGGACAGATGTCGGTGCAAGGCAGGTGTAGAGCTGGTGAAGTGCAAATGCAGAGAATGGTGGTGGGCAGACAGCGGGCAGACAGTGATAAGTGGCACCGTGGGGGCAGGAGCTATGATGAGTCTGGAACAGGTGCTGGGAACAGGTGCAACAGGTGCGTAGGTCGGCGACGGTGACACGTGCGGTCAGGAACAAGGCGTATGGGTGCGGTTGTTTGAAAGGTGAGCTCTGGTGAGAAAAATGGTACACTCGAAAAGCACAGCCAAGGTATAGAGGCACGGAGGAGGGGCGAGGCTGGCAGATGCGAGTCGTCGTGTATCTTGTTGTATCACTAAAAATCCAAGGAGGCGGTCAGAATGTGATGGTTCAAAACACCGCTGCTACCAAATGTAACTTGCAATACTTTGGTGATAGAAACTCCGTGTACAAACAGCTAGATAAGGAGTTTATTACAAGCTCACAGTAAAATAGTCTGCCCGTGTCGGCTGTCTGATATGAACTGATGCAATAACGCCGTCTTCAGGCGTGGGAAAGCATGCTGACCTAGCAAGATTAGTGGGGGCATGTATGCATTGGGGGGGGACATATATACATCGGGGGTAGACATATTGTGGAGGGGGTACAGATCCTCACTGGGGGGCCTGTCATCTTTTTGAGCAGCGTTGTCTGGAGGTCGGCCTTGGAGACGAGGACGTCGCTGAACTGTCGAAGAAAATACTCCCTTGCGGCAGCAGGTGAGGTCATGGCTGAGACAGGCATTCTGTGCACCTGTTGATGTGTGTCACAGCGAGGATGGGCTTAGGGAACTCGGGTGGGACTATGGCCAAGTCCTGACAATGGCCATACGACAAGAGAGGAGTTTGGATGCTCTCGTGGACTTGGACGGTGGCGAGGCAAGACTTGGGACCGAGCTGTAATGTCGCCTGGAAGCATCCCAAAGCTGGAGACATCGAGGAACCATCTGCCGTGAGCACATCTGTCATGGGTGGGGGTGATAGGCTGCTCCTGGGGATGTCAAGTGCATCCAGGTGTTGTGGGCCAATTACTGTAATGTCTGCGTCTGTGTCAGGGATCATCAGGAGGCTGGAGGATGTGTTGCCGTGGGACAGATGAACATTGACGGGCTTAGGGGATCTGTTGCTCGAGGCATCATCTACACGTCGACATCTGCTGTTGTTCTTGGGAGAGGGTGGTGGGGAAGTTCTGTTGGGGTAGGAGGAGCCGTTTTGATCCCTAACTTGACTCTTCTTCCTGGCCCCGCAACACTTGGCAAAGTGCCCCTGCTTGTTGCAAGCATTGCATTGGGTATCCTTGGCGGGGCATCAAGGTGCGCAGGTCCAATGGCCTTTAAGCCCGCAGTTGGAACATGTGCTGTCAGCCGCAGGGCACTTCCCGGGGCTGTGCTGGCGCTGACAACATCAGCATGGGGCTTGTGATGTCGGAGGTTGCTGAGAGGATGCAGTCTTCCTTTGACGTTGGGTCTTCTTATATGAGGAGACGGCATAAAGTTGGCCTGGTGCACCGTGTATTGCTGAAGCTGCCACTCTTGTAGCTTCATACGACCTACAGCAGGTTACAAAATCATTAAGTGAAGAGGTGGCGTCAAGGGCGAGGAGTTTCTGCAGTAGTTCCTCGTCTTGCACACCCGTCAGCAAAATCATCTTGAGCTGGATCTCAGCACAAGTAACAGGGTCGCCAGGGCAAAGGTCTACCTCAGAAGCTATGTCCTTAAGTCGTGCATAAAAGTCTGCAAATGATTCCCCGGCTGCTTGCTTGCAGGAGAGCAGTTCTCGGCGGCGCAAAGCTTCGTTGCGGAGTCCCCGGAAATGTCCCTGCAAGGCATCTAATACCTCTGTCACGGAGAGGTGGGAATCTGGGGGAATGGCGAGGGTGTGCTCCAAAAGACGTTGGACATCTAAAGATATGCACGATCATAGCTGGATGAGCTGTTTATGATGTGGCATCCGCTGTAGGTCCATCATAACAGCAAAATCCTCAAATCGACGGCGCCATTGTCGGTAAACTTGATACGTGGCGTCAGCTTGGAGAGGTGGGGGGCTGGGAACTGTGGGCTTGCTCTTAAGAGAAGTAGTAGTGGTGGTGTCAGACGGTGGAGAGGGTGTGAAGGGGTTGACAAGAGTTGATACTCGGGTAGGTGAAGGGCGAGTAGGCGATGTCTGAGGTTCAGATGGTTGAAGAGGCATGGAGGGGTCGCCAAGAGGTGATGCTTGGACAGGTGAGGGGTTAGCAGGTGATCTCTTGGGGGGCTGAGGATGTGCTGGGGCTGGTGGGCTTGTCCTCGTTGCCAACAATGTGAAGAGATCCATAAATTTGCGATTATCCTCTTGTCTTTGCTGTTCTAACTGACGACGGTGGGCTTTTTTTTTTTTTTTTTTTTTTATGTGTCCGACTCTGGGCATAGGCTTCACAGCCTGCTATCAAAGCCCAGCAGTTCTCCTACATACCATACACCTCTACATGTCACCACTTCGGCGCTAACACCGACCGACCATATTGAATACATGCTAGGGCTGTCTCATACAGGACTGGTGTATTGGTATTAGCGGGGGTATTTTTACGACATGTCGGCGGGTCTTCTGGTAGATCAGTAAAGCCTGATTTAATGAAATTCAAATCCGTAAACTGTTCTCTGCCGCAGCCGGGATTCGAACCTGGGTCTGTAAGGACTGCAGGCCACCTCTCTACCGAATGAACCACCGCCTTCTATGCTCTTCTATGCATCTTGATTTGTCCTCTTGTCGTCTTCTTTGTTCCTCTTGCTGGTGGGAGACTTGTAAGTAGTGGATGAGATGAAGTATGTCTTGGGTTCCGTCCTGCGGAGCGGGAGTATCCGGCAGGTGGGGGGTGAGGGGAGGAGGTAGAGGTGGGGAAGTGCTTTCCTCATACTGTTCCTCATTCTCCCCGAGTAAATCCTGTTGGTCAGACATGTTGAGTGTGGTGTCCTTGCAGTCGGGAAGAGAAGGAGAGGAGCTGGCAATACTCCAGTCATGAGCAAGTACTTGCGGGAATTTACAAAATGCAAGAGAATTTGCGAAAGATTTCTGGGAGTTGTGGCAGCGTGGTGGTGTGTGCGTTTGTGTGTGTACGTGCGTGTGTGCGTGTGTGGCAAGATGGCGGGCCAGTCGGGCTAGGAGGGGGGCTGCGCTCAGTTACCCCAGAGGCATGGACGGGGGGGGGATGTCTGAGTCGCTCTCCACTGGGCTGGTTGCTAGGGGTCCTCTAGTTTGCTCTGCCACGCCAGAAACACTAGGAAACGCACAACACGGCACTAACACTGCACTGAGACACTAGAGCACTGTAAAATCCACTGTACTGAATCACTGGGGCACTGTAAAGATCCACTGTGGTAATCCCTGGGCAGGAAGCCGGTGAACTGTAACCGCCTTGACTGCAAAAGTCTTCCATTGGAGAATGGAGTAACTCACTGCGCCATGTGGGACTGGGACGAGGGTTAGAATGATGAGGAAAGTTCTTGAAACTCCGAGTAAGACGTGGAAGTATAATTAGTGGAATATTACAGGCTGACAAACTGGACACAACAGGCCGGCGTGCGGCTGGGAGGAAGTCCCGTGCTGATCTGATAGGCGGGACAAAGATGCCAGATGCATGATTAATGGGCCTTAACATCCTCGGTAGGCATTGTGGGTAATACATGGTAAATACGGACATGTGATATGTAATAAAGTAAATGAGGACATTGTACATGGAGAGACTATATAATACGTGGTTGCATAGCTTATTCAGTTCATGGAATCACGTATCTCACACCTCCCTCTGTCACCAGGAATGTCAATAGTTCTTATATTATGGACTCTGCAAAATCTTATAATATGAGAATTGCCGGATCCTCATTCCACCAACCTCATCCTCACCACTGGAAAGCTGTTCCAGTGTAAGAGCCAAAGAGGCTGACCATAACACTGTAAGTACTTGCTGGGAGATCCTTCAGAACTGCATGGTTTTCAGCAGTGCAGAGTCCATTGCCACTGATCACAGACTTGTTATTACTGCTGTAAGGCTGTAAATCAAGACTGAGAGAATCTTAATATGCCATCTATAATGGTTACATCTTGAGAAACCCAGAACTGATGTGTGCTTATGACTAGGCAGTGACAGTTGTGTATTGGTAAAAGGTGCTCGTTGCCACTGAAGACCCTTATTAAATGATGGGATGCCTTTAAGTGTGTTACTTTGGCAATAGCTGGTGAATGTGTTGGCAAGCTGTTTGTCACGTCATGTACGTTGACTACAACCGATGAGAATTATGTTACCAGACTGCCCGGGGATTAAGAACAACACTGACTTCTTTCTTATCAGGCATGAGTTCTGCTGAGAACGGATAAGGAGAGGCATGCCAAGGAAATTGCTGAGGAGGTAAAAGTTCGTTTTTGTGCACAATACTCTCTACCTACTTAATGAGTCCTGAAGATCATCCACTCCAGACTCACTTCTCAGGTTAATTCTGTTCGAAATGTAGATGGATGGTTTCTGTTTGGCGTGGGTGAGTATAGGGCTCGTGAACGGAGTACTTTGAACCCCTGTATATGGCAGCCCCCATCCCCCCACACACACACCGTAGAGAGCTTCCTTTGGTTGGTTGTCACGAATCAATTCGCGACATTTCCCTTTTGTGAGAAGCCACGAACTATTAGTGGAAAACTCACTGTGTATCGCTCAGTTAACCGTTTCTCTCTCCATTTCGGGGTATACTTTTCAAAACATTCGTCACCGTTTTCAAAAGTGACCGATTTAATGCACGTCACTAAGTGCTGTACTGAGCGATACTATTGTTTTCTTTATTGTTCGTCCCTGCTTGCACTTGACCGTTAAAAATACGGCTTAGTGCTCCGCTTTTGTTCCCACGACTTACTCAGTCCAGTTGTTGCTGCGACGGAGAGAGGTCCTGTGCCAGCAGTGTGAGGTCAGCTAGTACCCAAACTCCACAGTTCTTCAGTACTTCCATCCTAGTTCAGCTTGGGTGATACGCAGCATTCATCGACTATAGTATTTCCTTCTTGTATTTCCCTAGTCATAAGAGTTTAATTAAGGTGTTTTTTCCTAGGCATAAGTATTTAGCTATTGCGTGAGTGAGTGAGTGAGTGCGTCTCATTTAATTTGATTTGAATTGTAACGTTAAATTTATTTTTTGTGATTAATAAATTTAACAGTTCCTTTCTTGAGCTCAATGTAAAGTAAAATCTTGTTTCATTTCTCCATAATTAAGCTTATTTTCCATATAGCTCCTAGCTTGCATAAACGTTTGCTTTCATAACTGGTACTTAGACCAGTCTTGTTGTATTAACTTAAAATCCGTTGTGCCAGATAGGAGTTAATGCATCAGCAAGAACCTGATGTTATTATTATTAGTATTAGTTATTTATTGTCAGGGGTGATGTAACTTTCTCCAGAGGCTAACAGTACAGTAATTCAGCAATTGTGAGTAATTAGTCTCTGCTGTGTACTGTTGAGAAAGTTTATAAATTCTCGATCTTAGAGAATCGTAGCAAGTCAGCGTAAAGTAATCGTTGCTTGATGTAGCAAGACAATCATTGTCTCTGCTCTTCAATATTATTGAATATTATTTTCAATTTAAATAATATTTAACCATTTATTTCAAAATTACCCTGATAGTATAAAAACCCCGTGACATTGGTGTGCAACCATCACCTGGTATTCCACCTGTCGATGATACCATGCCTTCTCTAGAAGAAATTAAGAAGGCAATGGGAAGGTTGAAAAGTGATAGGGCAGCTGGTGTTTGGTGCATCCCCGTGGAACTGATCAAAGTTGGGGGTAAAGCCGTTGTTTAGGGACTACATGCAATCACAGAAGCCGTTTGGCATACTGACATCATCCCACTTGTCTAGAATGGGAGAGGAAACCAGCGTGATCGAGGTAATTACCTTTGTGTTACAGTGCTCAGTGTGCCAGGTAAGGTTCTTGTTTATGAACTCTTGATGTGTATCCAGGGCCATTTGCTGAAGTTTCAGATGCTTGATCAGCCTGGATTTACGCCCCAGTAGTATACAATTGACCGGATCCTAGCACATTGAGCACTTTTGGAACATCATTTTGAATATTGACATGGGCTGCTTGGAATATGTTGATCTCAAGAAAGCATTTAGACTCAATAAAACAGGATGCGCTATGGGAAGTTCTGCAGATTTGTGGGATCATTGCAAGGCATATCTTGTTGATAACTGGCCTATATTCTGACACTGAGAGTGCTGTCAAATGTGGGAGAAGCATCCAGATTCTTTCCCATTACAACACATGCACATACTAATTACTGGGTCTGGCTGCTAGCCAGAGTCGCTATGGAGTATCAATTAGGAGTTTTAAGCTTAGATTACCAACATTGACTTTGCTGATGGTGCAGTTATTCTAGTGGAGTCACTGGAGACACTCCTGAGTGCTTTTGAGGCCTTTAATGAGAATGTGAAGCCACTGGGACTAAAGGCCTCCTGAGCTATGGCCAAGGTCCAGACATTCGATGGTTTGTTGAAAGACACAGAACAATCTGATCAGGCATGAGGTGAGGACATGAAGTCTTGGAGAGATTCACTTATCTTGGTAATGTCGTTCATAACAACAGTAGGTCAAATGATGAAGTCTCTCATTGCGGTGGCCTATCCTGTGGTGTTATAGAGTCACTAGGTTTGAGGGTATGGCGTTGTCGATATCTGTGTAGGACAAAAATCCACATCCTTAGGGCGTTGGTGCCCCCTGTCTTTCTTTATGGCAGTGAGACATGGAGGAGTTGATGATATCTTGGAGTGGTGAAATGACATTTGGTACTAAGTGCCTTCGCAGGATCGTGGGATTTATTTAATACAACCATGTGCATAACAGTTGATTACTCTAAGAGACTACTCCGAGACCTATTACCCACATAATACTCGTACAAGAATGCCAGCTCAGGTTATATGGGTACTTGACGTGTTTCCTTGAGATCGATCCCCCAAAATGGTGGAGACCAAAGGGAAGGCTGCGAAGATAATGGCTGGAGCAAGTCGACTGTTTCTGTTGGGAGAGACCTAGGGGAAAAATCACTGTCAGGAGGCTTGCAAGAAGGGCATCACGTGGGTGTGGTTGGAGGGTCAGTGAGACTATACATTTTGCATCATTTGCCCTGACTGAGTGAGTGAGTGTTACACGAAGTGTGTAATGATTTGCTCAACGTGTGTGTGTGTGTGTGTGTGTGTGTGTGTGTGTGTGTGTGTGTGTGTGTTAATAGTATTATTCATACAGTTTTAATACTAAATTCTCTAAAAAAAACAGTGTTAAATCCGTGGCAGTCCCTCATGTTCGGTTGAAATCAAATCAAAGCAGTTTTGATTGGATTTGGACCAAATTTAGGGGAAGTTTTGAAGGTCAGCCAAGGGGTTGACCTATTGTTTGTGAGAACAGTATAAAAAAATTGATTTAACTGTAACGAAACTTGGAAGAAAAACTGAGGGTCAGCTACGTTTCCCCTCAGAGAGGATGTTATCAACGAAAATGGGTAATGGCCCTATAGCTCAAAAGAATGATGAGTGAGTAAATTACCAGGTTGTGTCGTATGCTGTCTCCAGGCAACAAAAATCCTGTTAATTTAATGCTGGCTGGAAATACATATACACGACTCAAGGTGAAGAACAATGTCCATCAAGGAAAGCAAACTAGTAAACTAGAATTAGTTAGGTAATGGTGGATCTCTGTCTGTCTGTCTGTCTCTGTCTGTCTCTGTCTGTCTGTCTGTCTGTCTCTCTCTCTCTCTCTGGTCTACAATAGATAAGAAGTGAAACAAATGCTGTTGCTTTAAAGCTGACTTGTGTAGAGCGTTGCCTATGACAGTTGAGAGACTGATTGTGTGTGGGCGAGGTTGATTTCTTTTATTTTCCGGTGAGTGAAAATGTAAGAGTACTCATGCACATAATTTATAATCATATTTTTTTCAATAAACTGGACTGTAATTACCATAATGACGGCTATAAAAAGTTGTGGAAATGCCTAATTTTGAAGTTATTGATTATAGTCTTATTACATTTTACCCACTGACGGCGGTCAAATGATTGCCCTCAATGTAGGGCTTTCAGTTCAGCCCTAAGGTCTATCCGTCACCAGTCGTTTCGTCTCTGCTAACCTAACCTTATATAACCAAACCTAACCTAACTTAGCCAAACCTAACTTAGCGTACTTTAATCTAACCTAACAAATTTTTAACTTATTCGGAACGAGCAGGGGACGAATGGATTTTGGTCCTGAATCGACATGGGTACCCTTGTAGGATGATGTGCCCGGTGCCAACAAAACTAACCTTATTGCTGTTAGTATCGTAATAGATTTTTCCGAGGAATTTCGGCGTCGTAAATGCAGCAAACGGTTACGAAAGTTAATATTTTCATTATTTGTTAATGGAATTTCTACTACAATTTGACCTCCCACACTATCCTGCTCTAGATGGTAACAGCGAACATGTGTTCAGAAAAAAAAAAAAAAAAAACCGCACCCACTTCTAAACTAGAGACAGAGAGGTCCAAGCGTTGATGAAAGACGAATATGCTACCCAAGAGTAAAGCCATGCATGCTTTAATGTCCATCTTTAGAGTATTAACATAGAAGTGCCGGAACTGCTCCTTCAAAAACACACTTTACCTGCACACACTGAAACCAGAGTGGGTCATCGCACAATCGTTGCTCCACCACGGCACAGGCCTCCGGAAAAAAAAAAAAAAAAAAAAAAAACGCAGTCCTGGGAATCGACTTCAATCTTGTCTGGAACAGAAAACATGTAGAGCACGTTACGGTTTCATCAGCACTATTAAGTTAATCCCGGCTGGGGCAGGGAACAGTTTAAGGATTTGAATTTCATTAAATCAGGCTTTACTGATCTACCAGAAGACCCGCCGACATGTCGTAAAAATACCCTCGCTAATACCAATACACCAGTCCTGCATGAGACAGCCCTAGCATGTATTCAATATGGACGGTGGGTGTTAGCGCCGAAGTGGTGACATGTAGAGGTGTATGGTATGTAGGAGGACTGTTGGGCCTTGATAGCAGGCTGTGAAGCCTATGCCAAGAGTCGGACACATAAAAAAAAAAAAAAAAAAAAAAATTAACCTGAACAGACAAGACACCAAGGTCTACAAAAACAGGCCAGGAAGCCCGACTCAAGCACCACTGGAAACCCATGGCAGACAGACGGCTAACTATATGAATGAATCAGTTCTCGGTAAAGGAAATAGGTAGATATGAGACTGTGGAACATAGCATACGAATTCTGGAGCACAGAAAATGTAACTCTGCAGCGCGTGGGCGCAACTTTGAAACAAAGAAGTGTGACTCAGAAACGCAGAAATGGAATTCCGAAGCACGGAAAAAGAAACTGTGCCGTAATAATAGTTGGAACCCCAGGCTCGCCTGGATATAAGCCTGGTGAACTGCAGACAGAAGTTGTCCTCCAGCAGCCAATCCTCCTCCTATCAGGGGGTCTGGATGTGAGATGAAGGACGCTTGCATAACTGGTTTGTGAAACGCCCGGTGCACCACTCCAGCACCCGAACTATGAAGTGCAGAAGCGAAAGTGTGAAACATATTGGAAGTGTCTACCACAAAAACATGTAAATTTAGATGTTGATGCACGTGAGGCGAGGGTGGTAGGAGTGGGGATAGTGGAGGGTAAGGATGGGGGTGAGCGTGAGGGTAGGCCGGTAAAGCGAAGGGTGGGCCACATGTCACGCCTCAGGCATTAAAACTCAGCTGGGCCTGTTGACACGGACCACACAGCACGGGGGAAGGGGGTGGGGGTGCCCGAAAATACCGAAGTGGCGTGTGAAGTAAGTCCACACAGTCTAGTATACTTGAGTCACAGGATCTACACACACACACACACACACACACACACACACACACATGCAAGCATAAAACACACGCACACACGCATAAAAATAACTAGTACACACGTACACATAATCTGCACACACACACACACACACACACACACACACACACACACACACACACACATGCAAGCATAAAACACACGCACACACGCATAAAATAACTAGTGCACACGTACACATAATCTGCACACACACACACACACACACACACACACACACACACACACACACACACACACACACACACACACACACACACACACACATGCAAGCATAAAACACACGCACACACGCATAAAAATAATTAGTACACACATACACATAATCTGCACACACACACACACACACACACACACACACACACACACACACACACACACACACACACACACATGCAAACATAAAACACACGCACACACGCATAAAAATAACTAGTACACACGTACACATAATCTGCACACACACACACACACACACACACACACACACACACACACACACACACACACACACACACACACACACACACACACACACACACACACGCATGAAAATAACTAGTACACACGTATACATAATCTGCACACACACAGACACAGACACACAGACACACAGACACACACAGACACAGACACACACACACACACACACACACACACACACACACACACACACACACACACACAAATACACATACGCACACGTACTTGTAGGAACGCACGCATAAACGTACACACGTACATGTAAACACACGTACGCACATACGTGGATATCCACTCACTTCACAACACACATACACAAGTACACAACATACACGAACACGTGTATTTGTGGAAAGCAGAAAAAGCAGGCTTGATGAGTGTTCAGCTAAGTGTTGCTCTGTTGCATCTCTTTTGCAGCTGCAAAAGGTGTTGGAAGTGTTCGTTATGCTGTAGCTATACACCGATATATATGCAAAGAAATATAAACGTGTGCCAACAGTAAGCTGGTGTCAGCACAAAAATATTCAGGACGTTGCAGTAATACTCGTAACTAGAACTGCGACTACTATAGATATATCAGTCGCTGTTAATCATGTCCGGTGAAAAGTTTAAACCTGCAGCCACAGCGTGTTTGAGCCCCGCAGTGCCTCACCATGTCTTTTTTTTTTTTTTTTTTTTTTTTTAACATAGCCTCCTTAACCTAAGGACGCACTGGTATTTTCTGCTATATTTTTCCCATCTCCAGATGACTGTATTCGGGTAATGGAAGCCCTCTCGTTGAAGCAGGTATTATTGGAGAGTTTTTAAAATCCCTTCAATACCAATCGTCTCTCCAAAGCGCCCCCACCTCAAAAAAAAAAAAAAAAAAAAAAAAAACAGGAAAAGCAACACCCTCGCCCATTATTTGTTCTTAGGGCTGAACGTCTGATTTTGGGCTGTAACCTTGACCTTTAACCAAGTAGTTTCAAAATCGAACCACTTACTTCTTGCCTGACCCTTACTCCTTCCACCAAATTTAGTTCAGATGGGATTAAAACTGTCTGAGTTGACCTTGCCTCGACCAGAACATTTGACCTTTCCCTGTGACACTGACCTTTGACATTGTTCTCAACATCTAATTTATTTATCCTTTCCAAACAGAACCCTTCCACACAGTTTCATTTCAATCGGGTTAATAATTAAAATGTTTTAGTAGTTCTTGTCATGTGATCTTGACCCTTGACTTACTTCCTAAAAAAAAAAAAAAAAAAAAAAAAAACTAGATCAGCCCCTTGATAAATCCTCAACTCTCCCACCAAGTTTGATTCAGATCAGATTAAAATGGCTGTAGCTGTTTTATTCACACACAGACACACGGGTCGAAATTTGACCTTGCTCTGTGACCTTGACTTTTGACTGTTCTCAAACTCGAATCCCCTTGTTCTTACCATCAACTAAGTTAAATCTAAATTGGATGAACACTTCTTTAAGCTGAACTTGGTAGGTCGAATTTTGACCTGCCCTTTGACCTTGACCCTTGCCCTATTGTTCTCCAAACATTCGTCAACCCCTTATTTAACCCTCAGTCCTTTCGTCTAGTTACTTAAAATTGGATAAAAATTTAGGTTATTCTGTTCACACACACACACACACACACACACACACACACACACACACACACACACACACACACACACACACACACACACACACACACACACTGAACAAATCATAGCACCTGCTTTCGCTTCGTGAACGCGGGTTTATAAATCACCTGCTCTTCTGGAGGATGAAGTATAAGGTACGTCATCGGACTGCAGGAATTAAATTAACAGATGAAGGTCTTGGTATCTCGTAGGTGTTAAGCAGATCGTCCTCCCAACTTTCATTTCATGACGACAGTAAATTCGGAGGCAGCGAAGCATACCTTGAGCAAAGCTCCACCTTTCACTTTGATCTCCAAATAGCCGTCTTCATGAGGGTCTGCGTTCCCATACTTTAACCCTGTCTGTCCGATTGCGTATTCCTCTGCTCCATATTTGCCACCACGGGGCGATTTGATTCAATAAATGACAGTCCTGTAGTAGCCAAGAGTTAAGGGAGGCTGTACCTAACCCTTCAAGCTCAAAATGTCTAAGATGAATGAAATCGTAATGTTGCAAGACTAAAAGAAATACGTCCAAGGAATAAAGAGTTAAGGGTCAGCTTGTGGTGCATAGGGTAGTGCAGTTAGGAGAATCCGAAATCGATTCTCGGGATGGTCTGACTCTGAGATAGAATTTATTTCCTCTTGTCCCTGTTCATCCAGCGGTACAATCAGGGGATCTAAATAGATCGCTGACTACTGCGTGATTATTCTGAGGCAAAATTGGGGCTTATGAGAAATTGATGGCCTGCCTTAATGCCTCTCGTGTAGCCGATAAGCATTAATTGAAGCCTTCTTCGTCTTTTTCTTCTTCGTCTTCTTCTAATTTCTTCTTTGTCTTCGTCTTCGTCTTCTTCTAATTTCTTCTTTGTCTTCGTCTTCGTCTTCTTCTGCGTCTTCTTCTTCGTCTTCTTTGTCTCCTGTCGTTCTTCTTTCTTTCTTTCTTCTTCTTCTTCTACTCTTTTTCTTTTCTTCTTTTTTTCTTGATCTTTTTCTTCTTTTTCTTCTTCTTCTTCTTCCTCTTCTTCTTCTTCTTCTTCTTCTTCCTCTTCCTCTTCTTCTTCTTCCTCTTCTTCTTCTTCTTCTTCTTCTTCCTCTTCTTCTTCTTCTTCTTTCGTACTTTAAGCATAACATCTGCATTACAGTCAATAACCGGAAAATGGTGAATAATCGCCAGCCGTGCACAACAGAGATAATTATACCTGATTAATAACTAGCCCACAGTGCACCCATAAATCAAATCTGATATAACCCACCCAAACATAGTATGACGCGTTTATTATAGCCTAACGAAGATTTCTCTCCCCTTCCACACTAGTTGACGGCCAAGAGTAGTCACACTGGAGGGGTGGTATGACCAAGAATTCTCAGTCTCTCCTCATAATTAAGGCTTATCCAATTTCATGCAACCACGATTTTATATTCAGGCTGTGGAAGTGGTTCAGTTCTGATAAGTAGAACAAGCTGACTATAATGGGCTCAAAATATTCGTTTACTCAAGTCCCGGATGTGCCACGCTGTTGAGAAAATTAACTCCTTCATTACGAATACATTTTTCTTTTAATTTTGTTTTTTCTGTCGTTGTATTTCCAGACGATCTTACTGAACTTAGGGACCCCGGTATATACATTTTCTTTCATTTTTGCTTCAGTCTGACGACGCTGTTTAACTTGGGAGAGACGTTAGCAACAACAAAATTTTTATATACTTCATTAAACTAGTAGCTACCAGGGGATTATCTGAAGCTGAATACAATTTTTAGATGTAGAGAGAATGAATGAAAACTGACGTCCTTTGGCTGAAGGTGTCAACTTGTATATTTGTCTGGAGGCAGCAAGAATGATAAAAATGATGTCCTCGGGCTGAAGAAGTTAAGATCAAGCAAATTGGATCCTTTCTCTCCTCTTCTTTAGGGTTCTTTCTCTCCTCTTCTTAGGGTCCTTTTCTGATTTTGAGGGTCCTTTCTCTCCTCTTTTTAGGATCCTTTCTTTCCTCTTCTTCAGCGTCCTTTCTCTCCTTTTCTTCAGGGTCCTTTCTCTCCTCTTCTTTAGAGTCTTTTCTTTCCTCTTCTTTAGAGTCTCTTCTCTCCTCTTCTTTAGAGTCCTTTCTTTTCTCTTCTTTAGAGTCCTTTCTTTCCTCTTCTTCAGGGTCCTTTCTCTCCTCTTCTTCAGGATCCTTTCTCTCCTCTTCTTTAGGGTCCACTCTCTCCTCTTCTTTAGGGTTCTTTCTCTCCTCTTCTTTAACCACAGAAATGTTATGAGTTTTTTTCCCATCAGTCCCTCAGTCACTTGATATTTAAGCTTTGTTTTTTTACTCCTTTCAGACGATTTTATTCAGTTTAGGGAGAGACACCAGTTTGTGAATGGGTTGGCGGAGACTGTCTCTTACCATGGCATCAATACTCTGACCATAGCTTTAAAAACTTATGAAATTAACAGGAACATAATTTTTAAAAATGTATTTATCGTAGTGTTGGGGTTAATTCTCGTCATCACCAGAGGATTTTATTTGCTTAACAGAGGACCCCTGATAGTAGCAGCAGCAGCAGCAGCAGCAGTAGCAGTAGTAGTGGTAGGAGTCGCAGTAGTAGTTGTTGTAGTAGTAGTGCGGTAGTAGTAGTAGTGGTAGTAGTAGTAGTAGTAGTAGTAGCAGAAGAGTTAATTGAGACTGTAATTGATCTAATATTTCCAGTCTGAAAAGTGTCTACCAAGATGAATACCATCGTCTGCAGGTGGCAAGAATAAGCTAAAAAATATATCATCAAAGTGAAGGGGTGAATGTTCTACGGTGCTCTGTCGGGTCGGCTAGGGTCAGATCTGGTCGGGTTGGGTTAGGTTGGATCAGCTCGGGACGGACTGGGTCGGGTCGGGTCAAGATGGATCAAGTTGGTATGCTCAGGTCGGGTCGGGTCGGGCCAGATCGGGTCTCGTCGTGTCGGGTCAGGTTGGGTTGGGTTGAGTCGGGTGTGCTCCGGCGGGTAGGGCGACTAATAACCAGTAATTGGCCAGTAGAAGCCAATCACGCCTAATTGAACCGGGCCGGGGCAGAAAAACGACCCCCTTCAGAGTTAGAATCCAATAAGAGACGTTGTAATTAAAAGCGATGTGCCTCAAGTTGGAGGAGAAAAGGGAAGGCAGGGGTATAAGGAGGGCAAGAGAAGTGGAACAGTAGCAAAAATCAGAGGAATTAGGGGAGAAGGAATCATGAGGATGTGGGGATGGTGGTTATAAAGAAGGCAGAAAAAGCAGGAACATTGGAAAAACAGAGGAGAAAGAATTTCGGAAGAAAGACTGTCAAGAAGGCAGAGATGATGAAGGTTAAACGGAAGGCAGAAAAGGCAGGAACAGCAAGAAAAGGGAAACTGGAGAAGAGAGAGCCATAAAAATGTAGATGATGAGGGTTATAAAGAAAGGAAAAAGGGGTAACAGTAGAAAAGAAAAAAGTTTCGAGGAAATGATGATGAAGGGTATTAGGAAAGCAGAAAAAGCAGGAACACTGGGTAGGAAAGTATTAGGGAAGAGAGACCCATAGAAAAGTAGAGATGATGAGGGTTATAAAGAACGGGAAAAAAACAGAACAACAAAGAAAAAAAAAAGAGATCAGAGAAAGGGTACAAAGAAGAAAGAAAAATAAAATCAGTAGAAAAATTAAAAGGATTATAAAATTAAGGAGGAGATCGTCATAAAGAAAACGTAGAGATGGTGAAGGACATAGAACGGGAAAGAGCAGAAATTTAGACGAGAATAACGGATTTAGGGATGAGAGAACCGTGAGAGTACAAAGACTGTGAAGAATATAAAGATGACACTAGACACTAAAAGCAGAAGAGTAGTGGAAAAAAAGAGGATTAGGAAAGAAAGAACCTTATGAAAGTAGAAATGATGAAAGATATGTGAGAGAAAAAAACAGAACACTGGAAAAGAAAAATGAATTTGGGAAGAGAGCATCATTAAAAAGTAGAAGTGATGAAGCATGTGAAGGGAGATGAAAGGGTAGGGCAATGGAACAGAAAAGAAAGGACTCAGAAAAGAAAGCCGGCAAAACTACAGATGATAAAGTATGTAACGAAGGAGAAAAAGCGGAACAGTAGAAAAATTATGAATTGTTGAAGGGAAAACTGTAAGAAAGTAGAGATGATGAGGGAAGGGAAAACTGTATGGAAGTTGAGATGATGAGGGTGTCTTAAATGGTCCTCTTTTCGTTGACTGGCGGGATTTGGCGTCACGGAAACGAGTGAGTGAGAAATTACGAAACATTAGAACGAATCGAGGATAACGACAGGCAAATTTTCCTCTCTGTCAAAAAAAAAAAAAAAAAAAAAAAACGATGGAGAGGAGGGTAAGGGGGCAGACGGGTCGCTCTCATCAGCCTCGGCCAAAACGGCACAATGAAAAATCGAACCTTCAATTTTCACCTCCCGGGATCACTCTGTGTTCAATCTCAGCTGAATGTCCGGGAGAGGGCAGGGGAGAGGAAGGAGAGAGGACCAAGGAGAGGCAGGGAAGAGGGAGGAACAGGAGGAAAGAGCGGAAAAGAGGGAAGATGAGGAAGGCGTGAGGGAAAAGGGGGAGGGGAAAACAGTAAAGAAGAATGGAGAGGAGGAAAGAGTGGAGAAGAGAGGGAGAGGAAGGATGGAGAGGAAAAAAGAATGGAGAAGAGAAGGAAATGAAGAAAGAGTGAGAAAGAATAGAGACAAAATAGTGGACAGCAGAGGGAGAGGAAGGAAGAAGGAGAAGGAACGGAGAAGAGAAAAGAGTGGAGAAGAGGGGAGAGAGAGGAGGGATACGAGGAACGAGAGAAAACGAGAGGAACGAAAGAGAGAGACATGAAGAAATGGCAGGGAAAAAGGAAGAGGGAGGAAGGGATAAGGGAAAGAACTTAAGAATAGGGGGACGAAAGGGAAGGACGGGATAAAAGAGCGAAAGCTGGGGGAAAAGGAGAGACAGGCGGGAAGATAGGGGAAGAGAGGATCGGAAAAGAGGGAGAGGAGGGCAGAGTAAAGAAAAATGGAAAGAAGGGGACGGGAGGAAAGAGCGGATAAAAGGAGGAAGGGAGGTGGGAGAAGAAGGTTGATAGTAACTGGAAATGAGAGAGGAAGCTGTGACAAGAGGAAGTATGCTGAAGGAAAGAGACGTATAGGAAAGGCGATAAGATACCTAGGAGGGTGAAGTGGAAGGAGGAGCGGGTATGTGGAGGCGGGTGAGAAAGACCGAAAGGAAAGACATGACAGCGAGTGGAGGGAACAGGAAAGGATACTGGATGGGACTGACCTCTTGTGTCCTGTGACGTATTTCATCGGCTTTATCTACCTCCAGACAATTTTCTTCAGTTTGGGTGACTTCTTGCTGACAAGGAGGAAATGAAGGCTATGAAACTATGTCTATCAATTTGTCATCCATTTCCTTTTGATCCGAACAGAACCGTAGGGTCTCGGGACTAAGTTACTCAGTCCCGAAGCTTAATATGATGGTGACCAGACTCGCTGCTCCTGAGTAGCATTATATGGGTAGTAAACCCCATCCACCACTAGGATGTCGACCCTTACGGACCTCACCTGACTGGAGTGCCTTAATGCCTAAACAGACTAGACCACCAGGCGTCATTTGATTGCTTGGTTACCACCCAACGTAGAAAATAGTTTTATGGTTAACAGGAAACCACTTTGTTTGCTGCTCAGTATAGAGTCACCTGTAGGTAGTTCTATGTCAAGGGAGTGGTTGGCCGGCGCCCCACCTACCTTTCACATTGGAAAAATGTCCCTAAAGTTGAATAAAAGCATCAGGAAGTAGCAAGAATAATATTAAAAGAACGTTATATTTCTGTCTATAACGATTCATACATAAAGGACGAAATATTGGTGGAAGGGCGAAGAGTGACAGCAAACGATGGATTATTCAACTGACGACTGACGGTTTCCCCCTTATCGTCGTCCTAATGAGCTGTGGCCAAATAGTTGCACCTAAACAGCACACTGATGAATGAACAAGAGGGTAAACTTCGGTATGCGTTAACACCCAGGAACGTCTGATTTATTCTTAGTTGAATGAAATTGTCTTGTGTTGGCTGCCGAGGAACTTATGACACTCAATAATGGCGCTTGACGCTAGGTAACACACACACACACACACACACACACACACACACACACACACACACACACACACACACACACACACACACACACACACACACACACACACACACACACACACACACACACACACACACACACACACACACACACACACTCGTCTTGATGAGAGAGGGTTATTGGTGACTATATCAACAACCTCAGGCTCCAAGACACACTCTCATCTATGAAAAATCGTTTCGTTTTAGACAGACATATAATTTTATGTGGCTTGGAAGATTTATCAAGGAAAGAAGAATGAAGAAAAGCTTAGCAGGATATTGGGTAATGTTTATTAACAACCTACCATAAATAGCTGTATAATGTAAAGAGATTACTGAGGTACCATGAATTATTCCTTTGTTGGTTGAGATGTCTTGCATGACTCCGTTCAAGCAGCGAGGAGCTGTACTGTGCTCTGAAACACAACTGTGTGTGTGTGTGTGTGTGTGTGTGTGTGTGTGTGTGTGTGTGTGTGTGTGTGTGTGTGTGTGTGTGTGTGTGTGTGTGTGTGTGTGTCCAGCATATAAAGACGCTAGTGTTGTGTCCAGGATAGATTAAAACTGCTCTGTCACTTGCAGAGTTGCGTGAGGCTGTGAAATAATCCTAATGTGGTATGATTGAAATATATCGTCCCATAATGGATTTACCTGGTTCGTCAAAAAAATCAGGTGGTCACAGCTTTTATCACGTCGTGGTGGAGTGGTATCAGTGCCTGACTTCTATCTAAGAGGTCTAGGGTTCGATTCCCAGTCAGGAGCTTATATATATATATATATATATATATATATATATATATATATATATATATATATATATATATATATATATATATATAATGTGTGTGTCTGCTTAGTTAATCCCTTCACTATCACCACTGAATGAAATCGTTGAGTGAACTCACCCAGTGATAGCGAAGTGAAAAAAGAGTAGACATTAAGAGTAGGAAAAGTCCCACACCAACCAGAGGGGTCGTCCGTCTAACAGAACAATTGTAATGGACGGGGAATGGTATGAAGGAGGACGAAACCATAACTCGCAATCAGCTCAGAAAGGAAAAGGGTGTTTCTGTGAATTACACGTCTGAGACTTTATCCTTTCCAATATGTGCTTGAAGGTGCACTACGCTCCGAACGAATCTTATGACAGTAGTTCGTCGTCGCATCTGCAGGTGCTACGTCTGAGAAGACTATAGTCATTGTAATAGTTGCTTGATCCTGATCTGTGTGGCCGAAAAGACCCACCTACTGCAGGCAAGCAACGGTCACTGCAGGGCCATCCACTGCAGTGAACTGATTCTTACTTGGGGCGGTTGGGACGAGTGTGAAGGTCTGGTTCCTGGATGGACACCGCATCAGTATTTCTCCACCTAGGTAACAGGGCACCATAATAGGCTCCACATCTCCCGGAAACACGGTAACAGCCAATCTCATATTACCTCCATTGAGATGTAGGTGCCCGTGGCTAGGCTACGTAGCCTAAGACATTTGCGGGTAGTTAACAGTCCTACTTCCGTAGATGGCATGACATAATCCAAAAACCTTTATTCAGAATGGAACCTAAGGGTGGCCATTACTTTGAGCGTGATGTTTAACGTCTACATACTACCACTCGTCAAGCAAAAGAAATGCACACTAATATACCATGGAGAACTGATATTCCCGACGCATCCGGACTGAAAAACAAAAGACGGTATGCAGAAGAGAACGACGGGGAATAAGGAAAAGCAAGAAGGCAAAAGCAACGGAATGAGAGAGAAAGGAGTGCGAGTGAGGAGGGATCAGTTTGTATTTATCAAGGATCCTAACCGATTTACATGATATACGAGTGTCCATAGTACCATTATTTTGTATCACAGATTTTTTTTTTTTTTTTTTTTTTTTATACACTAGTATTGGCGCTCATTTGATCGTGAAGTATTTGGGAGGTGCATGAATGACGACAGTCTTATCTGCAAGCACTCTTAAACACCTAAAGCTTAGGATTCTTTATAAATACGGCCCAAGAGAGGAGATAGAAAAGACGGGAACAGCAGAGGGGAGGAGCGGGACATGGGCGTGAGAAAGGCTGGAGGGGAGAGGAAAGACGTGAGGACAGAAATGGACTAAGGAACCAAAGATGTAGAAGAAAGTTTGAAGACTAACAGAAATGGATAAAGGAAGGAAGGAGATGCTCCGCAAAAGGAATCGGCTTGAGTGGAGCAACTGAGTAATAAATGACGGACAAAATAGTGGAAAACCAGCAGAAAACACAATGACCAATTGCTGATCTAAGGGATAAAGAAAATTAATGAAATGGTATGTTGTCTGTTTAATTCCTGACATCTCCATGCCTTTTTATTTAAGAAAGATTTCCGAAATGGAGGATTAAGCTGTAGTACTCATTAACCTTCTAAATATGAGTTTTTCCTGAGTTGAATATAATCATTTGGACTGAGTTTTGCAAAGATCCTACACGCGGTGGCGCTGCTGTCCACATTGGGTGGAGCAGTTGCAACGTCCACCCGCGAGCCAAATATTATCATATTTATCTGCATCTTACCGTGGGAAGGATTCTGGTACAACCCTGGGGAGGTGCTGGCTACCACAATGGGTGCCACATCCTAGCGTGGTGTGTGTACTGCATTGTACTACAGTAGTACGACGGTCCCACAGAAGCAGTTGCTTACTCGTTGTCAACGGGTCTGCTTGGCCAGACAAACGGGGATTAAGCACTAACAACAGTCATCTGGAGGACGGAAGAATAAACTAGCAACATATTTACTGTTGATACCTTCGTTATATTCTTACCCTTAATTCACTGGAACTGGTACGAAAATATGAAAAACTGATAAATAGCAGGAAATTGCTAAGTACCCCATGATGAGGACCTACACAAACTGCTTCATGTTGATAAGAATATTCAGCTTAAGTAGGGAATTAGTGAATCAATAACCTGGATGACCAATTACACCAATTATCCGGAATCGATAAAGATGTTAACGATTGCAAGTCTCGGAAATGCTTTTCTGAACAAGGAAGAAGAAGAAGAAGAAAAAAAAAAAAACCCACAGAAAAGAATGAGCTAAAAAAAAAAAAAAAAAAAAAAAAAAGGCGGCCTAAACAGTGTGTCTTCATTATACGTCGGTAATGTGTTGTGGTGTATCACAATTTTTCCTCACAAATCTACCTGTTTATTGCCAGATGCCTCAATCCCTTAAGGGGTGGCCACAAAGAAATCGCCTCCATGTTGCCCTGTCCAATGCCACTTCACTGCCTTGCTCCCAGCTCACAGCCCCCTCTTGCCTTACAGATGATACTAGAAATTGTAGGTCACTGGCTTATTAGGTTTATAGGCACAGTTGCTGACAATAATTCCTCTCCACTTTTTAGTCGAGTAATTAAGGTCTTGTGTAAAATTCTGAAAAATCTGTTGGATTCCGAAGATTGCATTATTGGATATCGTGTGTCATTACCTACAGTTTTAATATATATCGTAATGAAATGAATCGATATTTATGTTCATAGCCATATAGAAGGAGTGGAACTTTACAGGACTTTCTTCTTGTACATTATCGTGACCCCAGTATACCAAATTAACGTCAAAAAGTGCCACATAACGAATTTTTGTACTGTGTGCTTATTTTGAAACTTCCTGTATTACTGTAAACCATTTATGACTGAATTTTGTCTACAACCAACAAAACAAAACAAAAAACGAGTTATTTCGACTACTGAGTGTCTACGATATTTGATCTTCGCAATGGATCCAGATTACCTTCGAGGTCAGTATTGTAAATGGTATGGGATACTTCTTAGCACCATCCTATATTTTTTTTTTTCTGATTCATTATGTATACTACACTCTGATACTCTTTTTTATGCCATCTAAATATTTCTAGAACCTATAAACTTTGTCTCAGTAACATGCCGGGGATAAGGTGTACTATGCAAAATAACCTGCTGAGAAAGAGGTGTTACGAAGTCTCCTAGGCCACTTAGAATACAGTCCTTAGTATATTCGGCTGCAGTATTATAAACCTTTTCAGTCTGGCGACGTACTTTCTATTTTATGCCTTGGGATGCCAGATAATTTTAATTAGATTTGGAGAGGAGAGATTAGATATAGCCTTCATTTATCATATCATTGCTAGATGTCTGTCCAAAATTAAATATACTGTAATTGTTTGGAGTCCACTGTTCTTTTGAAGTTGTCTGTTGTTGAGTTCCTCAGGAACTTATTCGTCTTATTCGTCCCTGTATGAAATGGTGCTACCATGTGTGAGGGAGTTTATCTATGATCGTCTGAACTGTACATCTATCCCTATCCACTGATACGCTGATGACTCGACCCTTCACCTTTCCAAGCGCTTCTCACAACGCCCCATCACGTGATGAAACTATAGCGCACATACCTTCTGACTTTCAGTTATTTGTGATTGGGTAAAGGAATCTTTGTGGTCTTCTTGTATCAAAAATCAGATTCCCCCATCTTTCAAGCGACCAAAATATTCCACAAGGAAATCCCTTACTATACAACAGTACACAAGTCAGTCTTTCCTTGAAGTATCTCTTTCTTGGGACCCGTCATGGATTGATCTTATTACTTTCCTTGCAACTCCCGTTTCCCGTAGCCTGGGTGTACTAAATAGACTCGTTTTTCTTTACCCCTGTACAATTGCTGACTTTGTCCAGAGGTCTTATTCGTCCCTGAATGAAGTGGTGCTGTCACGTGTGAGCTGGCTCACCACATGTAGGTCCTCTAACCCGCGGCGTCCCGTCGACGTACTTCCACGTCCTCACGTTTTGTCACTGCCAATCCCGTTGACGTACTTCAACGTCCTGCAATTGCAAGGTTCATAATTTCCACAATTTTCAAAATTCGCGCGAGATTTTCGATTCGCCCACCTACCCAAGCCTCCCCTACCTGCCACCAGGCGGGCAGCGTCCCAGACCCCGCATGACCCGCGCTCGCCCTTGTCTCGGTCACTCACCTGTTAGCAGTGACCCAGGTCAGACATGGTGCGGAAAGGTCTCTCAGACGACGAAATAGCATCCGCCCTGGAGGCCTTCACTGGAGATAGTGATTCTCCACTTGATGATGATGTGGTGGATCGAGATTACGTCCAGCCAGAGGAAGAAATAACAAGCAGTGATGAGGAGGTCCCTTCACCCCGGAAAAAGCGGTATGTGACATATCATAAGGCAAGGGAAGGCCAGCCTGCACCCAAACCACCTGCATGGACCTCTCTCCATCCCCTAGAGAGAGATTCCGATGAGGACGAGGACGGTGGCTTAGGACGTGATGTTGCCTCATGGTTGGGGAAGGAAAAAATCTCACCCCGAGGATCAGAAGGTGGGGCGAGAAGGCAAATAAGGTATGGTCCTAGTGTTTTGTCTGGGGAAGGCGAAAGTGGTGTGGTGGGAGTGCGGGGTGAAAGGGAAAGTGGTGTGGCGGGAGCGCGGGGTGAAAGGGAAAGTGGTGTTGCGGAAGTGCGGGGTGAAAGGGAAAGTGGTGTGAGGGAGGCAGCAAGAGCACGTGGTGCACGTAGGCCTAGGGGAGAGGAGGTGGAGCCACTCCCCAGCACGTCTTTCGCCACACAATATTCCCAAACTTCCTCCCCACAGCCCCAGGATGTGGAGAAAGGAAGGAAAGGGAAGGGAAAGGGCAAAGGAAAATGGAGAGGGAAGAGAAGTGCGAGTGATGAAAGGCGCCGCTCTCCACCTCCCCAGCCTCCCCCACCACCACCAACGTTGCGTTGTGACTTCAGCCATGTTTCAGAGAGTACCATAACTTCCTACACTACTGAAACTGTGTGGGATGGCGATATGACGCTCAGTATAATGGTAAGGCCAGTCAGTATTTTCTAAGTCTTATATAAAGTTGAAACGGGTGTAATGTTTGCAGGAAAGTAATGTATAAGTTGAGAAATAGTGTAAGTTGAAAGAAGTGATATCAAAACTACACCCACTGTGTAAATCTGCGAAAATATGATGCTCAGTATAACACTCTGGTCAGTAAATATGTGATAGCAAGAATATAAAGTGGAAACGGGTGTAATGTTAGCAGGAAAGTAACGTATAAGTTGAAAAATAGTGTAAGTTGTAACAAATGATGTCACGAGTACACCCACTGTGTAAATCTGCGAAAATATTATGCTCAGTAGAACATTCTGGTCTGTAAGTATGTGATAGGAATGATATAAAGTGGAAAAGGGTGTATGTTAGTAGGAAAGTAATTTATAAGTTGAATACTAGTGTAAGATGAAACAAATTATATCGCGATAACACTCACTGTGTAAATATGCGATAATATGACGCTCAGTAGAATAGTAAGGTCTCCTATTATGTGATAGCAATTATATCAAGTGGAAACATGTGTAATGTTAGTGGAGAAGTATTATATAAGTACAAAAATAGGTTGTAAGTTGAAATAATACTCATAGCGACTTCACCGTCTGTGTTATTATGCGCTATTATTACGCTAACTCTTTACGTAAGGCCTGAAACTATCTCAAAACAGTTCTCTAAGGTGGAAAAGTGTATAATGTTATTAGGAAAGTATTATGTAAGTTGAAAAAACACAATACGAGTTGAAACAACGGTCACAGCGAGTTCACTCACTACGTAAATAAGCTCTAACATTACGCTAAATGTTATCGAAAGGCCTGTGAATACGTAAAAACAGTTCAATAAAATGTAAAATGGTATAATGTTATTGGAGATGTATTATGTAAGTAGAAAAAATGTTATGTATCATGATTCAGCAATGTTAGCGATTCATCGTGAACAGTTTGGCCGATTTCGCTCGGTTCGCCCGATGGTACAATGCTTATTTCACCTCTATTTTTGTATAAAATCCAATTTACTCTTGTATCACATGTTTTTATGTTTGTAATAAATACATATCTACTTACTTTCATTGGTTTCCCAGACTTATAATACCATAGAAAACGTGAGAGCCTCAGACCACCTACAGAGAACACGGTACCAGGTGTGACGAAGGTATACCTGTTTAGGCAACTTATGGACCCCGGTGAACACTTTCTTCGTGATTGACCATTGTTTCTGACCAAAAGCGAAAGTTTTAGCAAAAAAAATTTGGGTCCAAAAATGGTCGGGATTGGGGGGTACCAGTGGTGAAAAAGTGGTCGGGACGGGGTGAGCTAAGCATGGCTGAGGCAAAAACTTTTTGTCTCAGCTCCCTTTTTTTTACTGGCTTCCTTCAAGCTCTTTGTTTCTCTTCCGAGATGTTGAATCACTTTCTCTTAATATTACTATTTCAGTTATTACTGCTCTTCTGAACTGTATCTGCTTGTATCCCTTTCTAGTTACAGCTGGTATGAAGTACACTTATTCAGCAACACACTCTTACTCATTTTCTGTCCAGTTCTCTAATGTAAGAGTTAACCGATTCTTTCAGTCCTTCATACATGCAAGTGGTCGACTCTGAAACTATCTTCCTTAGTGTGTATCTCTTTGCCTATAACCTGCCACAGTGTGGCCAGGATTCCGAACTCAACGAATCTTCGTTTTTGCTTTCTTTTGTTTAAAATCCCTGGAGGAGCAATTTTTTAGGTTTCAAACCTGTTCTGTTTTTTTGCTTTCTTATCATAAAAACGGGTCCAAATCTGAATAAAATTAATTCGACCATCATCTGACTGTATTTCTTAGTGAGGCTGCTTATAGCTCTTAATTGAAAAAAAAAAAAAAAAGTTGCATGTTAGCCAAACACTGGTTCTGGCTGATGAGAATTGTGCTGCCAGACTTGCTTGGGATCAGGAGTAGCACAAGCATCTGTTTTGTTGGGTAAAAGCATGCTAAGAAGGGACAAGGAGAAGATGCAATGGACTGGTTGGGGGTTGATTTTTTCTTAAGGTAAACAATTTATTTGGGTAATAAATGTGCTGAATTATCCCATGATATAGTTAATCTGAGAAACCAAAAAAAAAAAAAAAAAAAATGGAGATATAAGCCTTCAAAGTTGCACAAAAAGAGGTTGATGGCAGCGCGAGCCTCGAGTGGCTGTGACGTCATAGGCCGGCAAACCCGGTGACAAAGCATGACTGCGATCGCAAGCTGTTTGTGGTTCTGCCGATTAGCCAAGCTTTGGTTCGTCATGGCCGTCAGCATATAACCACCTTTGGTGCCTTGTTCCACTGTGCAAGAGCACAGGTAGAATCACACCAGAAAAAGATTCGTCACTATTTCAGGATATGAAGGGATGGAGTTGAGAGGTATATGAGGGAGGGGGAGTGAGTTGGGGGGAGGGTAGTCAAATGGTGGGTGACAGAGCGACTTGGAGGCGTTTTGTCTGCGGCCACCCTTTGCGGGATTAGGGCGTCGGGCTGTAGATAGATAGATAGATAGAAAATCAAGCAGCTGTGGTGGCCGGGTGCATGCCACCGCTACTGTTGCGAAGCGGTGCGAGGAAACATCGAAACGGTGGTCATTTACCGAATCGGCACTTTTACATGGAAAATATTATATATATATTTTTTTTTCACCATATAGGTTCATGCATACCTAAGTACCTGAAATCTGGTAAAAAAATATTTGTGCTTAATACGACTTAAAAATCAGGTATCAGAGCTAAAACGTACTAAGCAGATATTTCACTCAGATCGTCAGCACGCATTGACATTTCCATTTTGCATAAATATTAATTTAAGCACAAATAAATTTATTTAAACTGTTAATCAATACTTACACAAAATAAAAGTCTGTCAAGGCAAGTTGTCAGGCTATAAGTTAAAAACTTCTGCTAACTTTAGCAAGTTTTTGCTTTGAATCTTGAATTTTTGTTGAGTCAAATAAAAAAAAAATATATATATATTTTGACCGGATATCAGATAATTAACGCTATATGAACCTCACTGGTGATAAAAATGATAACAGCCTAACATACACAGCATAACCTAACCAGTAGACTGTAGCACCAGTCGAGCAGGGCAGTACTCCCGAGGTGGATGGAAAGCTGATGACAGGGAGTGCTGGAGCTCCCGTTTCATCAGCCCTCAGGACTAGTTCCTGACCATCCCCCTTTGCTGAACTTTTTCAGTGTCTCAGTTACACAGAGAGTAGGCCAGCATGCTCTCCAGTACAAATTTCTCTAACTATCTTCACCAAACTACATTCACAGTACACACTACACTTCCTATTCAAAATTTACCTAAAATGGCGTCGTTATATCAAGCCTCGGAGTCCCCAGGGGGGGGGGACCATAAATGCCCCCACCATCTGTCCCTCTCCCGATGACGACTCAAGGTGCCTGGAACCACTGTCTGACCCTCTTCTTCTTCATTTCTGCAACATTCGCGGCCTTTCCTCTAACTTTCGCTCTGTTGAGCACCACCTCTCCTCCTCTAAACCTCACCTTCTTTTTCTAATAACGAGACTCAGCTGTCTGAGGCAACTGACAGCAAACCCTTTTCTGTATCCTCCTACTTTCTCTATACTCATTTCAAAGCCAAAGGTGGCTGTTGTGTATATATACGCAGCGACTTATCTTGCTCTCGTGTTCCTGAACTTGATTCTTCTGAATTCTCCACACTCTGGCTTCGGCTTTCCTGTCATTCTCTGACTAAATATATCTGTGCTGTTTACTTATCCCCTAATTCTACTGACTATCAAAAATTCTTCGACTATCTTACTTCACGATGGAACACATTCTATCCATTTCTCTTTCTCTGAAATCTCCATTCTGGAGATTTCAATGTTCACCACCACCTTTGGCTCTCTCCTTTCACGGATCCACCTGGTGAACAAGCCTACATCTTTTCTATCCTTAATGACCTAGAGCAGCTTGTACAGCACCCTACCCGTATCCCTGACCGCTCTTGGAGAGAGCTCCAACATACTTGACCTCTTCCTCACAACTAATCCTTCTGCTTACTCTGTTAATCTTTCTCTCCGTTGGGCTCCTCTCCGATCACAACCTTATTACCTTAACCTGTCCTATCACTCCGGTACGGCCTGTGGACCCTCCAGGGAAACGTCGTCTGTGGCATTTTGGAGCCGCAGACTGGGGAGGGCCCTCAGGCAGTACTTCTTTGATTTTCCCTGGAATGATTATTGCTTCCATGGCCGTGAGCCATCTGAGTGTGCCTTGCGCATTACGGAGGTTATTCTCTCGGGCATGGAAGCATACATTCCTTTCTCATAACCTTTGACTAACGCAAGAAAGCCTTGGTTTAATCATGCTTGTTCTAATTCTGTAACAAGGAGAGGGCCTACAAAAGGTACCGGAGCCAAACCCACCCCTGAATCACATCATCTTTACGTTTCTGCCGGGAATCGTGCTAAGTCTGTTCTTCGCTCAACTAAAAATAATTTCATCCATACTAAATGCTCTCAACTCTCCGACTCGAATTCTTCCCGCTCCTTCTGGCACCTTGCCAAAAATCTTTCTAACAACTTTACCTCATCATCCTTCCCTCCTCTTTTGTACTCTGATGGTTCTGTAGCTATTTCTTCTACTGATAAAGCAGATCTCTCTTCGCACAGACTTTCTCCTCCAATTCTACCTTAAACGATTCCGGTGCTGTTCCTCCATCACTTCCCTCTGACTTCCTCATGGCTGACATTAAAATTTCTTCAGTTGATGTATTTTCTGCCATCACTGGCCTCAGTACTAACAAGGCATATGGGCCTGATGGGGTCCCTCCTGTTGTTCTCAAGAACTGTGCTTCTGTGCTTACACCCTGCCTAGGCAAACTCTTTCGTCTTTGTCTGTCAACTTGTACCTTTCCTTCTTGCTGGAAGTTTGCTCTCATTCAGCCAGTCCCAAAGAAGGGTGACCACTCCCAACCCTCCAACTATCGTCCAATTGCTTTAACGTCCTGTATTTCAAAAGTTTTCGAGTCAATTCTTAATAGAAAAATTTTAAGGCATCTTTCCTATCACAACCTTCTTTCCGATCGTCAGTATGGGTTCCGTCAGGGACGCCCACTGGCGATCTTCTCACCTACCTTTCAGACTCCTGGTCATCCTCCTTTCGGGACTTTTGGCGAAAGCTTTACACATTGCACTTGACATCTCAAAGGCTTTCGATCGAGTCTGGCATAAATCTTTAATTTCCAAACTGCCCTCCTACGGTTTCTATCCTTCTATCTGTGCCTGCATCGCTAGCTTCCTTGCTGGTCGTTTATAGCCGCTGTTGTAGACGGCCATCGTTCTTCTCCTAGATCTATCAACAGTGGTGTTCCTCAGGGCTCTGTCCTATCACCAACTCTCTTCCTTTTATTCATCAATGATCTTCTAAGCTGTACATCTAACCATATCCACTCATACGCTGATGACTCCACCTCTTCACCTTCCATTCGGTTCCCGCAACGCCCATCTCAACAGTTACTTCAACAAACAAGGGATGAGGCTATGGCACACCTAATGTCTGACTTGGCTCGTATCTCTGACTGGGGTAAAAATAATATGGTTGTTTTTAATGCATCTAAGACTCAGTTCTTACACCTATCAACCCGACAAAATCTTCCACAGGTATACCCACTAATGTTTAATAATATTCAGCTTAATCCTGCATCATCCTTGAACATGCTTGGGGTTTCATTTACTCGGGACTTATCTTGAAAGATCATATTACATCTCTTGTAAAATCTGCTTCCAAGAGATTGGGTGTGCTAAGCCGACTCCGCTCTTCTTTACTCCCTGCGCAATTGTTGACTCTATACAGGGGTTTTATCCGCCCCTGTGTGGAGTACAACTCTCATGTGTGGGGTGGCTCCCCACATACAGCTCTTTCTCAATAGGGTGGAGTCAAAGGCTTTTCGTCTCATTAACTCCTCCTCCTCTTACTGACTCCCTTCAACCTCTGTCTCTTCGCCGCACTGTTGCATCTTTATCTCTTTTCTATCGCTACTTTAATGGTCACTGCTCCTCTGAACTGTCTGCTTGCATTCCTCCACCTCTACGACGGGCGCGTAGCACCCGTCTGGCAGCAAACTCTCATCCTTTTTCTGTCCAACTCTCTAATGCAAGAGTTAACCGTTACTCCCAGTCTTTCATTTATGCAACAGGTCAGCTCTGGAACTGTCTCCCTCTGTCTGTATTTCCTGCTGCCTATGATCTCCAGTCTTTCAAACGCAGTGTGTCCAGGCATCTCAAAATGATCGGATCTTGAATTTGGCTCTATATTGTATTTTGTTTTTCTCTTTGAGGGAACTGTTACTGCGGGCTCATGGCCTTTGGTTCCTTCTTCCTCGCATTAAAAAAAAAAAAAAAAAAAAAATCACTAGTCAAGCTAAATCAACCCTAACTTTTGCCATTGGTAGGGATGTGAAAATCCTATTCTCCAGATCAGACTGGCTGTTACTTAAAAGATGTTCAAACATCGCCAGTACATATAACCAAGAAATGAGATAACCAATTATTCCACAGAAGTCTAGTTGTTCACTGTCTGGCCTACCTAGGAGGAAAAAACAATGAAATATTTCGGTCTTTGTGACATCTCCCCTATGTACTACTGCCCAGTTTCAGGGCTATATGCCCCTGGAGCCAGGACCTAACAATACTTATATTGATTCAGTTCATAAATCACTCCATTACGACTTTACCAAATCTTTGTGGTATCAAGCTGTCTTACAGGTACTGGTTCTTGCAAGGTTTGCCGTCACTACTAGTCTCTAAAATCAACAAAATTCTTCACTAAAGCACAAACATTGCATACTTCACCTTTAAGAGAGTTATGACGCTAAGTTTTACATACCTATCATGATGATAATAGTTGAATATCACAGAAATCTTCCCTTTAATGGAGTACGATTCCCAGAAGTTGTTGTGAACGGCGGTCAGATGGGCTGTGACGTCACAGCGAGAGTGCATGTTTCGCGCGAGGTACGATAATCTCTATCTTTTATTTACCTTTTTTTTTTTTTTTTTTCATAACTATGAAATCGGAGAGAAAAAATAATGATTTTCCGATGATTACGAGTGACCATTCTATTACTTTATGTAACTTGTACACGACCGTCAACCAGTTGTTACTCAAACCCCGTCATACCTAACGCAGCAGACCTGTTGACCCTAGGTAAGCAACTGCCGATACAGGGTCGTCACATTGGTTTCCTACACCACTGAAGTTGTGTGTGCATGTTAGTGCTGCATGTGTTGTACAGTGCTCTATAATGTGGGCTATCCTATGTGGGATGATTCTACGAGTGGAGCACGTGTCAGCTGCCCTTACTGGCCTCAGTACTAACAAGGCTAATGGGCCTGATGGGGTACTTCCTGTTGTCCTCAAGAACTGTGCTTCTGCCTAGGAAAACTCTTTCGTCTTTGTCTGTCGACCTGTACCATTCCTTCCTGCCGGAAGTTCGCTCCCATTCAGGCTGTCTCAAGGGAAAGTGACCATTCCCAGCCCTCTAACTATCGCCCAATTGCTTGAACATACTGTATTTCTAAGGATAATAATTCTATTCTTAAAAAAAAAAAAGTCTTTCCCATCAGAACCTTTTTTCCGATCGCCACAATGGGTTCCGCCAGGGACCCTCCACTGGCGATCTTCTCGCCTGCCTTTCAAACTCCAGGTCATCTTCATTTCAGGACTTCGGCGAAAGTTATTCCATTGCACTTGACACCTCAAAGGCTTTCGATCGAATCTGGCGTAAATCTTTAATTTCCAAACAGGCTTTCCTATGGTTTCTGCCCTTCTAGCTGTGCTTTCATCTCTAGTTTCCTTTCTGATCGTTCTATAGCTGCTGTTGTAGATTGCCACTGTTCTTCTATAGCTGTCAAGAGTGGTGTTCCTCTGGGTTCTGTCCTATCACCAACTCTCTTCCTTCTATTCATCAATGACCTTATGAGCTACTCATCTTACCCTATCTACTCATACACTGATGACTCCATCCTTCACCTTTCCATTTGCTGCTTGCAGCGTCTATCCCAGCAGTTACTTCAACAAACACAGGATGAGGCTATGGCACACCTAATGTCTGACTTGGTTCATATCTCTGACTGGGGTAAAACTAAAAGTAATCTTTTTATGCCTCCGCCCACTTAAGGTGGAAGAGACATTAAGTGATCGGTCTGTCCGTCCGTCCGTCCGTGGGTGTGTGCGTGTGTGGGTGTGAACCAATCGACGGATTTCCACCAAATTTTTGTCACTGATGTAATATGAGGGAGATGATGAACTGATTAGGTCAGCTAGGTCAAGGGTTCAAAGGTCAGGGTCATATGGGGTTGACTTAGTTTATCCTTGTGGGCATGATATCTCTTTGAACCCTTGACGGATTCTGACCAAACTGTCAGTGATGCAGTATGAATGGACAGTAAACTGATTAGGTCAACAAGGTCATGGAGACTTTATGGTGAGTCCATACGCAAGGCTTGGTGGAGGAATACTGAGTGATGCATTGTGTTGACAGCTCTGGTGCTTCCATAATACCTTTGTGGATGCAATATCTCTTAAACCCAGATACAGATTTCCACCAACCTTTTGTCAGTGATACAGTATTAAAGGACGATGAACTGATTAGGTCAGCAAGGTCAAGAGGTCAAAGGTCAATGTCATATGGGTGTGGGTGCGATATCTCCTGAACCCATCGACGGATTTTGACCAAACTTTTGTCACAGATACAGTATGAAGGGCTGATGAATTGATTAGGTCAGCAGGGTCATGGGGTTAAAGGTCAAGGCCATATGGGGTTGACTTAGTTTATCTTTAATCTCATTTCAACCCACAATGAACCCCATCATGGATGTTGTGTGATGAGTCTGTGGACTAGGCTTGGTGATGGTATACTGAGCAATGCTTTGCGTCAACAGCTCGGGGCCCAAGTTCTCGGCAATTTAATTTCTAATGCATAAAAAAATTAGTTTTTACATCTTTTAATCCGTCACAATCTTCCGCACGGATATCTCTAATTTTTGACAATATCCAACTCAATCCTACATCATCTTTAAACATACTTTTGCTTTCATTCTCTCGGGATTTATCGTGGAAAATCATACTACCTCTTTTGTAAAAAAGAAAAGAAAAAATGCCTCCAAAAGATTAGGAGTGGAAGCCGACTCTGTGCCTTCTTTACCCATGCACAGTTGTTGCATTTATATTGGGATTTAGTTGCCACTGTTTAGAGTATAACTTTCTTGTGTGGGGAGGCTTCCAGCATACAGCTCTTCTGAACAAGGTGGAGCCAAAGGCTTTTCGTCTCATTAACTCTCCTCCTCTTACTGGCTCCCTTCATCCTCTGTCTTTTCACCGCACTGTTGGATCTTGATCTCTTATCTATCGTTATTTCAATGGTCACTGCTCCTCAAGACTGTCTCCTTGCATTCTCCAACCATTATGACAGGCATGTAGCATCCGTCTGGCAGCAAACTCTCATCCCTTTTCTGTCCATTTCTCTAATGCAACTCTGGATCTGTCTTCCTCGGTCTGTATTTCCTACCGCCGATGACCTCCAGTCTTTTAAACACAATTTGTCCAGGCATCTCGAAATGAACGGATCTTGCATATGGCTCTCTGTTAATATGTTTTTATTTTTTGCCAGAGGGAACAATCTTCCGGGCTTCCAGCCTTTGGTTCATTCTTCCTTGCATTAAAAAATAAAAAATCTGTGACTCTGATGATTTGGTGACTGCAAAGAATGAAAGGGAGGGAGAGGAAAGATTTAGGAAGTGGCGAGATGGTATAGGGCACAAAAGCTGAAGAGTAAATGTAGATCAAACAAAAGTGATTGTATCTAGGGTTGGCGGCGGTACAGTCAAGGAAGAGGGAGAATGGCCATGTACGATTTGCCTCATGGGCGTGGGAATTAATTCCATCTTGATAAGTGGGTGCATAGATGTAGTGGTATTAGAGGTAGACTGCGAGATAATGCTGATTTCATGTGTGCAGTGTGTCAGGGAGAGTATGTGGAGATTGTTAGGCGTGAAATGATTAAATTTCTTGAGTGTGTGGGAGAGTTTTGTTATTTGGGAGACATGTCATGTGCTGAAGGTGGGGCTGTAGCTAGCTCTGTGGCTAGAGTGAGGAGTGGTTGGAAGAAGCTCAGGGAGCTGTTACCTCTCCTGACATTGAGAGGGCTCTCCCTCCGTGCTAAGGGATCTTTATATGCAGCATGTGTTAGGAGTGTTATGCTGTATGGTAGCGAGACCTGGGCAGGAAAGGAAGAGGACATTTGCAGGCTCAAACGTACAAAAATGACAATGATTAGGTGAATGTGCAGTGCGTCCCTGAGTGTGAGGCCTGAGGGGATTAGGTTTACAATGGAAAAGCTGAGGGGTAAGATGGGACTGGAGTGTATTGGTGTTGTGATGAGGAAAGGTAGATTGAGGTGGTTTGGGCATGTGGAGAGGATGGGGGATGATAATTGGGTGCAGAAAGTGAGAAGTGCTAATGTTGGGGGTTGGGTTACGAGAGGTAGACCCAAAACGACCTGGGACGAGGTCATTGAGTGTGACCTCAGGGATAAGGGACTGATTAGGGAAGCTGCCAGAGAACGAGCAGTGTGGAGAGCCGCCATTAGGTGTCCAAGGCCGACGCATGCATGCATGTTGGAGCCTTCAAAAACGAAACGAAACGAACGAACTCCAATTAACCCAAATAAAATATGGCAAATAATGGGGATTGCGTGAGGTTCTGATCTAAGCCTAGCTAGGTGAACTCAATCAGCTGTGTTTAGAGATACCTCTGATAAGTGGATTTTGGGAGGGGTGCTTGTAGTTTAGTGTTCTGATCGAGGTTACCATACCCGCTAAGCATGCTGTCTTCAGCTTTGTTGTCCACAGAATTCCTTATTTAACATCTTCACATCTTTCACGAATCACATTATTAATTGCTTTATCCACTCTCGCATTCCACACACGTTTCTTAAGAATTCCATCTCCACCGTCCTACTCTTGAATTTTTTTCATGCCACATCACAGTCCCACACCCACATGTTAGTATGGGTACTAATACTCTATGTAATCCTCTTGCAGCTACCACATACAGACCACTAGAATAATGTAACAGGCAAAGATCGAATTAACATCCAGGTCCCAACTGTATTGCTAGAGGAACGGGAACAAGAGGGGAAACAGAATTCGTCCAACAATCTGACCAGTCCAAGAATCCTCCCTGGGACACTGAAAGGTATGACCAGAAACTTTCACTACTGCCATGCCTTCTGCTCCATCCGCCGTATTCTGGATGGCACAGGAGACATCTTAGCATCTCTTCCATAATGATGTATTTTGCATATTACACTTTAACATTCTCTTGTATGTTATTTATGTCGTATTAATATCGACATAGCTTATACCAGTAATAAACAAGATAATATTATGGTGCAATAGGCAAACTAAATTGCTGAGGAAGAGGTGCTACAAAATTTCCAAATCCACTTACAGTGCGACTCCAAGCCATATCTTCCCTTTTATTCCTCACCTTCCCTTCCCCCACTCCTTCTACTCCTCTCCCTTCCCCTTCTCTCCCCTTCCTTCTCCTCCCTCCCTTCCTCTCCCCTCTCCGTCCCCAGTGTACGGTCTCCCCACTATCGCATCCAGAGTCTCATATATTGAAAATCCAATTTAGGAACATGGATAACTCCAATTTTAAGTAGTGCCACTCGTAGGCCTGTCCAGCACTTCAAACAGCGCCACGGCACACCAGAGGCTGCCGCTATAACTTTTATCCCAGCCTTTTTACCTGCGGCATTGTAAGCCAGGTATGTGAGAAGGGTGCATGCTCTTCATCGTCTTCCTCTTCCTTTTCATTTCTTCCTCGTTTTCGTTTTCATTTTGCTTTTCGTTCTCTTTCTACTTTTCATTTTTCACTCTTCTTTTCATTCGCTTCCTCCATTTCCCTTCCCTCTCGTTTTCCTGGCCACTATGTAAGTATATTTTTCACCTTAGGGGAGAGATTTCGAACTGAAAGGGACTAATATAGCATCACCAACTACTTCACCACCAGGGCGCCCTCTTAAGTTGAGCAATATCGTCTATAATTAGCAAGAATAAAATGGAAAACTACGTCAATGAACTGAATAAGTTACGGGAAAACAATGGCCACAACAACACGACACAGAGCGAGACCCGAAGGAAACACAGGAAGTAACAGACGACCCAAAGCCTTCCATTTCACGCTGCGAGAGTTGAGTGAGGCGAAACCACATCCCCTCCAATCCTCTGACGCATTTTAAATTTTTTATTTCTTGTTCTCTCTAGACGATTTTTTTTTTTTTCACCAGGATAGAAGAGAATGTTCGAACTGGAAGGGTTAGATACAGGCTTCATTAATACCTTCAGTACTGTTCTCCTTCATTAATACCTTCAGTACTGTTCTCCTTCATTAATGCCTTCAGTACTGTTCTTCCTTCATTAATGCCTTCAGTACTGTTCTCCTTCATTAATACCTTCAGTATTGTTCTCCTTCATTAATACCTTCAGTACTGTTCTCCTTCATTAATACCTTCAGTACTGTTCTTCCTTCATTAATACCTTCAGTACTGTTCTCCTTCATTAATACCTTCAGTACTGTTCTTCCTTCATTAATACCTTCAGTACTGTTCTCCTTCATTAATACCTTCAGTATTGTTCTCCTTCATTAATACCTTCAGTAGTGCACTAGTGTGTTCTATGCTCAGTCAAAGATACAATTTCACTGGTAAGGTGTTCTCATAAGTAGAACAAAATCGCTTGGCAGCAGCAAGAATAAAGTGGAAAAGGACGTCCACGGGTTGAAGAGGTATGATCAGCTCAGCAGGCAGCCTTGCAAAAATAGAGAAGTCACACAGCATGATTAAATGTATGCTGATTGACTTCATTATGGTAAATAATGAAATAGTGAGTAATGATTATAGAAACCCAGAAATGGAACCCACGGAGTCTATGAAGCTCCATAGAGTATTATGGAAGCTGTTCATATCTGCTCGACTGTAAAATGAAGGAATATTATTGTCAGCAAGTGTACGTCAAGCGGAACCGTATGTTGGATAAACTCAGCTAAACCTGGGCACTTTTCACTTAATTCACAAAGATATTGGCACAAACTTTACTGTTCTTTTCTTTTACATTCCAGCACAGGTGAGTGGGATGGGTGAGTGAGGGGAGTGAATATGAAGACCCCTGCGGCGCCCCACACAGCCTGGTGTGCCTCGGCTTTGATGTGGTGATGACGCGGCTGTTGACTCCCGCTGCAGAATCGGCCCGTCGACTTCAAAGGGGCCGGGTTCTGCCTCGCCAAGCAAAGATTTCTCGCTTTGCCCCGCCGACACAATACTGGCTCCATTTTTTCTTTTATGCTCTCCTTCCCCTCATTTTGGGAAGTTGGAATAGCATTTCTTTGCAGACTATTTTTTAATGCGAATGGTTATCCTTTCCACCAAAAAAAAAAAAAAAAAAAAAAAAATCTATCTATTGCCAGACGCCTCAATCCCGTTTGGGGTGGCCACAAACAAATCGCCTCCAAGTCGCCCTGTCCGCCGCCATTTCACTCCCCTGCTCCCAGCTCACACCCCCCTCTCTCATATACCTCTCCACCCCATCCCTACATCTCATCCTCGGCCTTCCCCTCCCTCTTCCCCCCTCCACCTCACTCACATACACTCTCATCGTCAGTCTTTCACCCTCCATCCTCTCCACATGGCCAAACCACCTCAGTGTGTTCCTCATAACGCTTCCTATCACATCCACATCCACACCACAACGCTCCTTTATATCCACATTCGTCAGCCTGTCTCTCCATGTGACTCCACAGGCTCCTCTTAAATAACTCATTTCCACTGCTTTCACTCTTGACTTGTGTCCTTCCAACAACGTCCAAGCTTCAAAAAAAAAATAATAATAATAATAAAGGAGCCAAAACCAAGATCTGTTTATTTTATGATGCCTGAACATAATGCGTTTAAGAGTCTGAATCTCATAGGCAGAGGAAAGTACAAATTGTGGAAGATATTGACAGATTTGACGAGTTACATATGTGAAGGACCGAGCGTACCGAATAACTCTTGCATTATAAAGCTGGAGATAAAGGGGACGGGACCGCAGTGCTAGATGGTACTGCATGGCATAGAGAGAGAGAGAGAGAGAGAGAGAGAGAGAGAGAGAGAGAGAGAGAGAGAGAGAGAGAGAGAGAGAGAGAGAGAGAGAGAAGTATACACTGTAGTGAAAATAGAGGATGAAGGGAGTCAGTAAGGAGGAAGGGATTGACGACAAACAGCCCTTGACTATGCTTAGAAGATCTGCGTGGTTTTAGTCCCATTACGAATGAGAGCTGATTCTACACAGGTAAGAATAACACCCCTGCACAAGTTAGAGAAGCACGAAGTCATTTTGATATAACAAGTCTCAGGGAAACATATTTTGCAAAGGAAACAATGTGATCTTTCCATGACATGTTCTGAGGGAAAGAGAAGCCAAGGATACTGAAAAATGATGAGGGAATAAAAATCTAGCGGAATACTTGGCAGGCTGAAAGATGACGAATCTGGGAGCTTGATACACACACACACACACACACACACACACACACACACACACACACACACACACACACACACACACACACACACACACACACACACACACACACACACACACACACACACACACACACACACACACTTCTTTTACCCCAGCCTAATATGTTGGGTAGTTCAGGAAGCAGGTCTCCCATAGGCTCATATCATGACTGTTGAATCAACTTCCGTGGTGGACAGTGTGAAAAGTAATATACAGTGAAGAGTGGAGTCATCAATGTTAGTCACACACACACACACACACACACACACACACAAATTTGCTGTACGAAGTATAAGAGGACGACAGTTCATAAAAGGACAGAATCATGAGGAACACCACTTCTGGAAGCTTAAAAGAGGACTGGTGGCCATCTCTAACAGCAAGCAGAGTACAACCAGAAGAAAAGTTTAAAACGAGGGCATGGATGGGTTATGAGTAGCAAAGCAATAGTTTGGAGATTAAAGATATGAACCAGACTCGGTAAAATGCTTTTGCAATATCAAATACATTATCAAAGGTTTCACTGTTTCCCGACAAGAGGATGACCAACAATCAACATGGAATGTGAGAAGGTCACCAGTAAAGTGGAGAGTTACGAGAAGAAAAGGCAGACTAAAATACCCTGTAATTGCAATAAATTAAAACAACTGGGCGATAGTTTGGGGATTGGGAATGATCAGTTTCTTTTGGACGGACTAAATTAAAGCAAATTTCCAGCTAGAGAGAAAGATTCAACTTGACAAAGGCAAAAGAGTGTTTGTTTGCAGGTTCTCAGCACGGAAGCATAGTTCTCGAAAACAACAGGATGGATTCCATCAGGACAACGTATCTTAGCAGTGTTGAGTCAAAGAAAGCAGAACATACATTTTTTAGACATTGTAATCATAGGCATGTTATTCGCAGAGGGAATAAAGAATAGAAGAACAGCACTAGAATTGATTAGAGCACAGTTAGGGGAAAGGGTAATGCATTACAGATAAAGAAACAGCAACAGAGCCATCGGAATGGGAAAAGGAAGTGGGGGAGAACAGGAAGGAGTAAAGATGCTGGACAGGTTTATAGCAAGACGAGAGAAGGATTTAGAGGAGTTAGTCAGAATATTAACTGCATCTTGGAGTGGACTTTTTTTTTTTTTTTTGACGAAGCAAAGAACAGATTAAATAACGTTCCTTGTTAAAACATGAAGTGCATGTGGTTCAGGGATCTTTTGGCACTGATTCCATTTAAAAGGTACCTTCTCATTGTGGACACCATTTGATGTGAGATTAATTAACTACTTTTTATCATTAGTCAGAGGGTGAGGGTAGGGAATGCATACTTCTGTGCCCGAGAATAGAACTTGCCTAATGTGCAAAGCACAATGAGCTAGATCTATGCCATGGAATCAGTAAGTATTCCAAGGAATGTCTAAAGTACTGCCTGGCAGCCTACTGATAAGCAGTGCCGTTGTGGCACTCGCCTTATTAGAGCAAAAGAACAAGTTGCAGTTATGTGACTGCGACTGTAGGGGCTCAAAGGAAAAAAAAATGAGTGTAAACAGATGGACTAGTTATAATTAAGAGGTCAGGTGTGTTGGAGTTTCTTTGAGCGTTGTACAAGCTGTTTTATATTATTTAGTATAGGAAACCTTGAGGCTTGTTCACCAAGAGAGAAGAGCCAAAGGTGGTAGTGAAAACTGAAATCTCCAACGGAAGTTTCTGAGAAAAGAGAAATGGAGAGAATGTGTTTTAATTTAGTAGTTAGATCCTTAGTAATATTTGAATAGTTGGTAGAGTTACTGTAGAGGAGAGGTAAGCAACACAGATGTGCTATATGTAGTCAGAACTGGCAGAATAGCGAGGCCCGGGTGTAAAAAAAATAAATGTAAAAATTCATGTTCGAGAACATAAAGAACACATTAGCTTTTTACACACAAGCCTGCAACAGTCAGCTAGGACTTTGGATTTAGCAAAGTGATGGTTTTGCTATCAGTAGCTGCAGTGAGATGTGTATTATATGGAAAAAGAGGGCGAGGATTAGAAGAGATGGGGTTTTCTACCTAAAGCAATTAGAAGATGGGCCACAAATAGTGCAAAAACATATAGAAACTAAGTCAAAAAATGGCTCAGGATATTCTGAATGGTTGTCACCGGGAAAGGGGCCGTTATCAGTGACATTACTGGTCCCCTCCCTTGGGGACTCAGAGGCGCTGTTAGTTGATGTCATTATGACTGAATCTGAAGAGGCTGTAACAGGCAATATGCTTATAGTTTAGTGTGAAAGAGAAATGTGTTTATGAGAGCATGTTGAACTACTGTCAGTATTACTTGAACAATGATAAAGGTCAATATGACGGTGATCAGGAACTGAGGCGTTGATGACTGGTGAAACTAGAACTCATCTCACCTTACCACCAGTTTTCTATTCCTTCAGAAGAACTGCATTGTTTTAATTGTGGTACAGTCTCGTCGTTTGATACTTTCTCGTCCTTTAATAACTTGCACAGCCACATAGCTTATTACTCACGTAGTCGCCAATGAAGTTTAAATAAATTCTCCACTGCAATTCCTTTTTCAGGTCAACTGCAGTATATGTTTCTTCAAGTAACATTCTTCCCATATCATTTCTCCATCAAATTCTCCATATCTTATCACTGAAAGGAAATTGAAAACATTGCCAGCTGGCTGAAAGTAAGTTGCGTGGTGTGTGTGGGGGAACAGTCAAGGGCAACTGTTCGCCTACTATTCCGCTGCGTCTGCTCCACACTTAGGGCTTATCCGTCACTTTCCCCCTTCATGCAACATGTCAAAAGAGAATCACCTAAAGACAGAGAAACACGCAAAGCCTCTCTCAGCTTAGGAATATCAACCAGCAGAAGTAAGTGACGCATAGAAGAGGTGATTTAATAGGTAAACCCTTCCTCGTGATTGTACAGTGGTGTTGATCACAAAAGTGCTGATGGCTGCTGCATGGGATCCCAAGACACCATTATTTCACATGCTATCTACACTGGTATTTATAAGCATGCACACGCCTTCATGTAAGTCCCACTCACCAACTTATTCTCGTAAATGCGACCAAGGAGAAACAACAAAGAAGAAAGCAAGATTAAATACAAAAACTTATGAAGTATCCTGTAATCTAACTATCCATCCCTCCCTCATCTAATCCTTTTTTCGCCCCGTCAGGGATGTAGGAGCCCACGGTAGGCGACTTGGTCCCTAAATGGGATCATCTGAGCAATAAACTCCACCCTTCCCCTCGGATATAAACCCATACAGGCTCAGTCTGGATGGAATGCCTAAAACCACCAGGCATCATTTGGTTATATGGTTACCATTCAACATGTAAATAATTATCTGATTTGTGGGAAACCATTTGGCTTGTCACTCGGTGTAGAGTTACCTGAAGGCAGCGCTAAATCGAGTGAATGGATGGTCCCCCCACCCACCAGTATTTGCAGTCTTTATGAAATGCAATACACTAGCATATAAGCCCACTTCTGGCTACACCCCTCACGGGTCATCCCTCCACATGCCTGTTTTCCCCTATGAACCTGTTTTCACACCATGGACCCATTTTCCTCCTTGGACCTATTTCTTCCTTAGACATATTCTGCCCATAACCCATTTCACTCTTTGGATCTATTTTCCCCCAAAGACCTATTTACACCATGAACCTATTTTCCTCATGACCATACTCTCCTCTGTGAACCTTTTTCTCCCATGAACCTTGTTGGCCCCGTGGATCTGTTTTACCCCTATGGACCTATTTGAACCATGCACCTATGTATTCTATGGACCTTTTCCTCCATGGATGTATTTTCCTTCATGGACATATTTTCCCCATCAACCTGTATTCTCTTTGATGACAATTTCCCCATGGACCGATTTTCCCCATTGTTCTATTTTTCCTTCATGGACCTACTGTAATTTCCCCTTGGTCGTGTTTTCCCCTTGGACCTATTCTTACCCACTGACCTATTTTTTCCTTATGGGAAAATACAAAGTCACCTCATGGATCTGTTTTCTCCCATGAACCTATTTCTCCCACAGACCTTTTTTTTTTTTTTTACCCATTAAACCCACATTCCCAGGTAAGACCAACCTCCTCATGGGGTGTCGTCTCTCACCACATGGACCTCTTCCAATCAGGGACCTATTTACTCCATGGACTTATTCCCCAATGAACCTATTTTACCCTAATTCACACATCAACCCACATACCTCCCCACTCACCTAATGTAGTAAGTCTTGTCCTTTGGGAAGCCACGCACTCACCTAGCTGTGACCCATTCCCAAAGCCCACCTGCCCAGTCCCCTTACCTTTCTACCCAACCTGCCTTTCTACCACCAACCCTCCCACCTACTCACCATCCTACCCCAACCCGCCAATCCACCCTATCCATCCACCCACCATCCACCCATCAAGCCACTCACTGTGCCCAACCACCCCACTCACCGCTGCCCATCCACCCTGCCAGCCCCATCCACCCCACTCACTGATGATCATCCACTGCATCAGCCACAACCATCCCACCCACACAGTCTGCCCACGCTGCTTGTCCAGGCACCCACCCACCCACGATCCTACCCATCCAGACACAAAGCACCACCAGCATGAAAACTTATAAATTTCCACACACACACACACACACACACACACACACACACACACACACACACACACACACACACACACACACACACACACACACACACACACACACACACACACACAGGCACAGCTGTTTTTACAGTACAAATGATTGATATCTGATTCCTTATATCTCATCTTCAGAATGATATTTTCATGTTTAATATTGTTTGTGTTGTTTCCACTTTGTGACTGGATTATGATTTCTCACAGGCGACCAGTTTCCCTGGTAATGACGCAATTAATATTTTATTCTGCTCACCGTCCCAAGATACTGCACAGTAGAGGGACATACTCGGTAAGTAAAAAAACTAAATATTATATCGGTTTACACATTCCAAGGCAATGGAAGAATTAAGGTTTTAATATGCCCTGTGTAATGTAGTTTTATTGAAATTTAACAACAAAATCTGATTTTTAAAGGCTAGGTAACACTCGCATATCAAAATAAAACAACTTGCAATATGAAAGGAAGTATAATGTGATGCATTACACTTACTGTATACATCCACAAAGGCTGTGCTGTCTCGGCATGTAATACCCAACACTGGGAAGAACTGGGGCTTTCACCATCACAAGAGACCTCTATATACAGTAAAACACCGCACCTTATTTCCACACTACGTTTCCTCCTACTCTCCCCTCTCCTTTCCTCCTCCCTGCGTCCTCAGCATCACACCCCAGCACGCAAACACAGCTACCAAAAAACCGAAAACCCAACTGCCATCCACTTTGCAACCGGTCTTTCCCAGCAACTAGATCCTTCGCGGCCATCCTACCACCGACACCCTACATCCTTCTGTCACCTGTTTTCCAACTCTCCCCACACACCATACCCCTACTTCCCCTCATTCCTCACACACACACACACACACACACACACACACACACACACACACACACACACACACACACACACACACACAACCCTGCTATCTCCTCCCCCACACGCCCTTCTATTGTTTCTGCCACACACACCATTGTTTTATCCATCCCCCACACTATCCTACTACCTCCCCACCACATACTATCCTACTGTCACTCCCTCCTCCAACGCACACACTTTCCAGTTCTTCCTCCCCACATACTAGCAT
>NC_136976.1:40611930-40641930 GCF_032717465.1 Coenobita brevimanus
CTGTGTATGTGTAGCTGTGTGTATAGTTGTATTTGTAGGTGTCTCTCGCACTCTCATCCTTTTTCCGTGCTCACATCCCTTAACCCCAGCATGGCGGGTAGGTTTTTTCTGTTTATTTCTTGCAAAGCTCAGACGATTTTACTTTAATTGGGGGAGGTTTTTCATACTAAAGGGCATGAGTATAACCTTTCTTAATCCCTGCACGATTAGGGATTAATTTTAAACTCTTAAGTTTGCTGGAAATGAATGAAAAAAATGGAGCCTTTGCGGTCTTGAAGGGGTAAATCACACGGTAACTCTCAACAGGAGGCGCGAAAATGAATTCTACATTTATATTCTCATAAATATAAATACAAACATGCATACTTCATTACGAACGAGCAAACGCGGCGAACGAAGTGTTGTTTACGTTCAGCTGAGAAAAGAGCGGACCAACACGACCCGGACCGGCCCGACACGACACGGCCCGACCGCGATGGTTTTCAGAGGCCAATAACTATTCTATTATGTGAGACAGAGAAGAGATTCTTTCAGCAGGTAGCAGATACATTTTTGTTTTTAGCTCTATATTCACTTATGAGACCCATGCAAGCATGTTGGAGCCTTTAATAACGAAACGAAACGAAACGAAACGAGACCAAAGAAACCCCATGGAATACCAGCTTTCCAAGGGAATGTACCGAAGGCTTTAATTTTTGTTTTTTAATTGATAATGGATGGAGGAAGGAAAAACAAAGGAAAAAAAAATAAGTCCATGTGCCTAAAGACATCCTCCATTCATAAAATATTTATAACAACTGGATTTAAATTGAAGTGGATTAAATGTCTGTGGGAAGCAACTCCCAGGAAGTGAATTCCAGAGAGTAGTAGTTCTGGGGATAAACGAAGTTTGATAAGCAGAGGTTCTGCATTGCGGGGGAGAATGTGAGTTCATGGGCGCTCCCAGCTGCCCGAGTATTTCTGGAGAAAATGTGAAAGGGAGGCACAGTTGAAGCCAGTTCGTCAGAGCACTTACGGTAAAAATATCAATAAAATAATGCTGAAGAAGCAACATCTCTACGTACTGATAATGGAGGAAGGTCCTGCGTGATGGCAGGATTATTGATTAATCTAATGGCTTTATTTTGAATTTTGTCCAACTGCCTCAATGCAACCGTTCCACATCCACTCCACAGTGGTGAACAGTATTCGATCTGAGAACGCACATGACTTTTGTATATTGTGGCCATCTGCTCGTCAGTGAAGAACTCACGAACTCTGTATATAAGTCCCAATTTTTTAGAAGCATTTTTAGCAAGGGATTTAACATAAGCTGTCCAGCTTAGATTGGGGTTTAGAATAACACCTAGTATATCAACTGTAGTGGATATGAGAATATTGACTTCATTTAAAATTATGTGAGAGTCTGAGGGATTTTTTCTGCTGGAGAAATTAATGAATTTAGTTTTCTGAGCATTAAATGAGACCAGATTGGTTTGTCCCCATTGATTAATTTTAGAAAGGTCCTGGTTCAGAGACAGTGCTGTGTTTATTTGGGAATTTATAAAATCAAATTGTGTAAAAGAGGTACTAAATGTGAAAGAACTATGAAGGGTCGAGTCATCAGCATAAGAGTGTATTGGGTTGTGCGTGACAGATAAGGGGTCATTTATATGAATGAGAAAGAGGGTTGGCGCCAAAACTGATCCCTGAGGTACGCCAGCATTTATGGAATGAAACTGAGAATAAATTCCATCTACCATGACCCGTATTTTTCTATTATGAAGATAAGAAGAAACAGTGATGCAAGGCCAGAGCGTGACATCTTAGACAATAAGGCCCGGTGCCATACTCTGTCAAATGCTTTTGAAATATCAAGTGCTATTGTGTGTGTTTCACCTGTTGGTCTATTGTTTTGTTAATCTGATGGGTAAGAAGGCACAGAATGTCTACAGTTGATCGTTCTTGTCTAAATCCATACTGCCGATCACTGATTAATTTATTGATTTCTGGGTGCTTGACTATGTATTTGTTAATTAGTGTCTCAGAAACTTTACCGAGAACGGAAGTTATTGCAACTGGTCTACAGTTTGATGGATCAGAAGTTGCCCCCTTTTGGGGAACAGGATGGATATTTGTTTCTTTCCAAGAGGCTGGAAAACTTGAGGTACTGATGCATAAGCGGAAAAATTTTGCTATTACAGGAGCCAACTCTGAGGAGCAATTTTTAAGTACTACTGAGGGAATTTCATCTGGACCAGTAGCTTTGACTGCTGAGAAATTCTGTAATACAGCTTGTACGTATTTGGTGTGAATTATGAAAGGAGGTATTTGAGGGAAATCAAAATCAAGCACAGGAATATTGTGATTTCTGTATTTAGGGTTGAGTTTGTTGACATACTCCACTATAAAATCGAATTAAAAAAGGTTTCTTGTTGTAACACTATGTTTCTGTCATGAACTCTAACAGTTACATATCAGATATTACACTCACATTTTTACATGAACGTTTATTCATTGTCTAGGAGGTGAAATCAGCAACAGCATTCGTCCCATTTTTGGGTTTTATCATACGATCAATAGCCAAGCGTTTACCGACGCAGTTCGTTGACTCGGGAAGTAGGGAGCAGAGAACTGAACATTGCCCGTGTGATAAATGCTACTCGCTATATGCACATCCAGAGAGAAAACGTGAGAGAGAAAACGTGAGGAAGTAAATATTTTAGCTCAATTATTCTTCTGTTAATGTTTAACTACTACCTCACCAGAAATGTTGAAAGTTTTCACCAAGATGAAATCATGATGATGGGCGTATGTACAAACGCTCTATCTTTCGTCACGAGCTCACAAAGTGCATTTTACTGGTACATAAACACAACAAAAGTGCTATTATTCCATAGCATTTACTCCACACTTATGGCATGTCCGTCTTTATCCTCCCTTCTTTATTACATGAAACAGAATTACATATATCGACTAATAAACTTACCTAGACGCTTGAGAATAAAGCCAGCAGAAGAAAGTGAAAAGTAGACGAAATTAAATAGTGTATACTGTTATCCCCGACAGTTTTTATTGTATTCATACTGGGTTGCGATTCACTTTCTTGACGACTCCTAACACATAACTAAGAATCCATCTTACCTGCAGCAATAACTGGTTTTGTAACATTGCTAGTGGGACGCCATCCATATCTACTACAATCTTGTGGAACTGGTGTATGTGATCACAGATGTACACAAATATGCATAATGTTATAATAAGACAAGTAACGTGCTGGAAACTGAAGGGCAGCGAACACAAGAACGAGACACACAAGTCCCCTGAAGATGAACTGCCGAGTTAATCAGGAAACAAAGAAGTGGCCAGACAGAACTAAGCCTCGTCTGGCCCAAGTCTCATTTTACTTGGGAACTCAATCAAGGCGAGTCTTAACGTGTCTTACCTTCATTACTGCATTCCTCTCAGCGTTGGGCTCGTGATATCCGCTAATTAAAACTCCTATAGTCAATTAATAACAGAAGCCATGGTAAGCTTCCCTGATTGGGAATGGGGGCAGGGAGATGTGGGAAGGATGGTGGAAATGAGACGCGAGAGGGTGAAGGGGGAGCGATTGAGCAAGGAGTGAAGGGGAGAAGAGCGAGCAGGGGAAAGGAGTGAGGAGGGAGTGAAGGGAAGAGAGCGAGAAGGAGCGAGTGAGGAGTGGAAGGAAGGAGAGAAGGAGAATGGGAAAAGAAGGAAAGCTGGGAGGGAATGAAAGTGATTGGGGAAGAAAAGTGAGGAGGGAAGGAGGTACAAGAGTGGCAGACTTAAACACGGAGTAGAGGATAAAAGATAACTGAGTATGGAGGAGTAGAAGAAGGAGGAAGGAAGGAATGTGGAAAAAAGAGGGTGGGGGAGAACAGAGGAGGAAGGGGAGGGAGCGTAGCGGAGGAGAAACGGGGAGAGTAGGAAGAGGGAGAGGAGAGCGATGAGGAGGGGAGGGTAAATAGGAAGGGAGTAATAGGAAGGAACGAATAACGGCAAAAGGAAGTGGATTGACATGTTGGACGGGAAAGGCAGAGCAGAAGATGTGAGGGCCGGGCAAGAGGAGAGAAAATACTGGTACAAATACAGGGTAGGGACGGCATGAGGTGGGTGAGAGGCTGTTTGTGTAAGGGAGGCAAGGGAAGAAAATTAGACGGCGTAGGAAGTCAGAGCATTGTCTTCTCTTGAGCATTGAAGGCTTTCTAGCACATATCCTATTGATTTATTAAGCACCTTAAGGACGCAAAAAAAAAAAAAAAAAAAAAAAGACAAGACTTGTTCGATAAGCTGAGTCAGTGTGGTTAGAGTTAGAAGATAAAAATAAAAGCTGGCAAAAGAAAACAAATGATCAGTAAGGGAAGATGACCCCTTCAAGAGCAGACAAGCATGAAATTTTACGTACTGTATGGATAAGAAATGGTTGGTGGGCGAGGAGGAGAAAGAGGCAGAGAATGGGATGTGAACAAGGAAGAGTATGTTAAGAAGTGAGAGGTATAAGGAAAAATGGGACAAGACCTAACAGATGCTATGTACTGTAAGACTGATTATTGGAAAGGTAAAAGTAATTGGAGGGTTACAAAATCAAGAATAAAGGGCCTGGCAAAAGCAAGACCAGGTGAAGTCAGAGTATCAACCAACTTCCCAGCTTCATGATTATTAAAAACTAGCGAATTCTAATCACAGTCTTAACTCCTTTACTCGGATGAAGTGTTTTATAAGTACTTTATTCTTACCATTGCTTGCTTGATGACGTTCAGTTGAGGAGAGACATTGCGAGGTGGAGAGGTTAGATGTAGCCCCAATTATCCTTTTATTACAAGAGGGATTTGTAAACTGAACAGCATCGCCTAGAAGAATAAAGCAAAAAATTATATCACATGATTGGAGAGTTTAATTGACATAATGCGTGTTTCGGATGGTACGAGTTCTTCACAATGTAATCACCAAACCTGAGGAAGATGTTAATCTTTTTTAATCTGTTGACGTATTTTTGTTATATTTTTGGTATTCCCAGACTTTTCTTCTGCTTATGATACTGTCGACCTGAGGCGGTTATAACGATACAGACTTCATTAGCCCTTCATTACTTCGGGACTCTTCCAAGCGAAATAAAATTGTCAGACAGTAGCTAGAATAAACAACAAAATGTGTAGCCGTAGTAAAGAAGTAATTCTCTCGCTGTACCAGGATTAAGGGGGTGAGTAGAGCCGCAGGGAGAGGCACAGTGGGGAGGGAGCAAACTGTACAGGGTGAAGTGGGAAGGACAGGGTGATGTGAAGAGGACAGGGTGATGTGAAGAGGACAGGGTGATGTGAAGAGGACAGGGTGATGTGGAGGGACATGTGAAGAAGACAGGGTGATGTGAAGGGGACAGGGTGATTTGGGGGGACAGGATGATGTGAGGAGTACACTGTGATATGAGGAGGACAAGATGATGTGGGGAAGAAAAGGAGATTGGGTGATGTGGAGAGGGAGCAGACAGAATGATGTGACAGAATGATGTGGGGAGGAAGTAGACAGGATGACGTGGGGAGGGAGTGGATAGAATGATATGGGAAGGGAGCAGATAGGATAGCGTGGGCAGGGAGCAGATAGGACGATGTGGGGAGAGAGTACAGTACACAGGATTACATGGGGCAGGAGTAGAGAGGGGCAAATGGAGAAGGAGCAGATAGGATAAGGTGATGTAGGGAAGAAGGGAGGGAGGAAAGGTCATTGGCAGTGAGAGAAGGAAACATAAAGGGCGGGAGACAAGAGAGGATGGGAAACGGCAGGAAGGATATTGGTAGAGTGGGGTTCGGGGTCGGGTAGAGGGGGAAAGGAGTACGGGGGAGGAAAAGGGCGACGGAGAGGAGAGTGTGAGAGGAAAGGGGAAAAGGGACGAGAGAGGGGAAGGAGGATGGAAAAGGAAAAGAGGACGGGAGAGAAAAGGAAGAGAGAAAGAGCTGAGAGACTGCAAGCAAAATTTGGATGAAGCACAGAGGATGGAAGGGAGATAAAACAGGTGAAGAGAAACATTAATGACCTAAGTTAACCTCTGGATGTGAAGGTGTCTTCCTAGCTTTTTCAAGTATAATCTAAATCCTTCAATTCAAAACGTCTCCCCTAAGCTTAGGACAGAAGGCAGCAAGAACGAAATGAAAAGACGTCGTTATATTTAACTGGTAAAGAAAAGTAGAGATAGAGAATAAAAATATCAAGGAGAAAAATAAGGTTAAAAAACAGGGAAGACACCCAAGAAATATCACTAGGCACACGAACAACCAACCAATCATCAACTCTGGTACGGCTTCCCTCCACAGATAAGAGGTCCTGCGAAGAGGTGAGGAACAAGGTGGGAAAAGACACTGAGAAGGTGAGAAGACCGCAGGAGCATTAAAGGAAACTGGGATGAAGGGGTAGTGGCATGAGGAAATGAAAAGGAGGATGGTGAAAAGAAGTGAGAGGGAGGTGATGGAATAAAAGAGGGAGAAAGAGACAAGAGGGACAACAAGAGCGTAAAAGGAAGTTGGGAGGGAAAGGAAATGGAATAGGGGACAGGCAAAAGCAGCAAGGGCGTTAAAGGAACCCGGAAGGGAGAGGAGATGGAATAAAGGACAGGAGCAATAGGGAGAGCAAGGGCGCTAAAGGAAGTTGTGATGGGAAGCCAGGGAGTTGAAGTGAGGGGTGAGGGAAGGGCGAGAGTAAGGAGAGAGCGTCCCCACTCCCTCCAGCGGGTGTCCCTGGGTCATCCGCCACACCATAACCACCAAACTCAATTCCACGACCCGGATTTATGGTTGCCGTACAGGGTGGTGTCGAGGAGGGCCACTGGATGCTGTTGCTCCCTGCACTGTTACCACAACCTTCACTCTCGTCTTCCCTCTTACTCACACCATCTCTTCACTCCTTCCCTTATGCTCATTCTGGCTCTGGCACTCCTCTCCTTCCCTCATACTTACAGCAACGCCTGTCTCCTTCCCTCATACTTACACTGTCATCCCTCTTCTTCCCTTATAATCACGCTATCACCTCACTCCATTCCCTTACACTCACAGCACCCTTCTCCTTCCCTCATATTCAAAACACCTCTCTCCTACCCTTATACTCACAGCACCCCTCTCCTTCCCTCATATTCAAAACACCTCTCTCTTACCCTTATACTCACAGCATCTCTTTCCTTCCCTCACATTCAAAACACCTTTCTCCTACCCTGATACTCATAGCACCCCAATCCTCTCCTCATATTCACAACACTCCCATCCTTTCCTCATACCCACACTAGCATCCCCCTCCTTCTCTTATACACTCAGCACCCCACTCCTTCCCCCATACTCACAAAATCCGTCTCCTTCCCTCATACTCACAGCAATCATCTCATCATGGAAATTCTTCGCTTTCTTCTGAGGTGCTACAATAAGGCTTTCTGCTCATAGCCCATATTAAGTGAGCATTGATTTTGTAGCATTTTTTTTTTTAGCTATTTATTATGATTATTGTACCGTTACTCCTTCATGCAGGTGACTTTTTTTTTTTCATTTGGTATCATATGGTGGCTTCATTAAACTCATGACAGACGCACTTGTAGTAAAGTTAATAAAGGTTGTATCCATCTCCTTCAGTTCGAAAATTCTCTCCTTTGTTGAATAAAATCGACTGGTGGTAGCAGTTATGGAATACAAATATCGCCAAAACTGAAGGGGTTAAAATTCTCTATTTTGTTATTTCTGTATTTCTAGATTCGACGTAATATGCATCAGTAACTTACAAAAGGTTAAAAGTGTGTAATATGCAACATAAATCGCTGAAGAAGAGGAGTTACGACGTCTCTTGGGCCATGTAAAATACGGTCCAATAGCAATAGGTGTCTACGACCTACTTCCCACTGCTGTCGTGACCCACTGTAAACCATCATTGGTCCTCACAATTTGCTTTTTGTTTTCCTGCAATGTTGTTTTCCCGTTACCATCATCGTCACATGGCACCACTCTCTGGGGTTTCCAATACATACTTTCTTTGCAGCACCTCTGAATTTTCTTTCCTTTACTCTTTTCCTTTGCTTACTTCATAAATTCCCCTCGTTTTCGCCAGACATAAAAAAAAGCTATGATCTTTCCACTACTTGAACACTCTTCTCACCACCATTTCTTCTCACCGCTTACATGGTTCTAAATATTTACTTTTCGTCGCCTTACCTTCCCACAATTTGGTTATCGTATTTCACTTGGCTGATCTTTTTCGTTATTCTCCTAGCATTCTCTTCTCCTTTGCATTCCTTCTCTGTTTCTCCTTTCCCTTATTTCTTCCCTCTTTCCTTTTCTCTCCTTTTCCTTTTTATCCTTTCTCTTTTTTACCCTGTTTCTCCTTTTTTTGTGTGTGTGTCTCCCTCCAGCTCCCTCCTCCCTGTATTTCTCTCTGCCATTTAACCTTTCCTCTCCTCTCCTCTTCTTATCTCCTCTACTTTTCAGATCTCTTTCCAGCTCTCTTTCTCTCTCCTTAAAAATTTCCTCTTCTTCTCTTCTTTCCCTCATCTCTACGTCTTTTTTTATCTCTCTCCTTCCTCCATTTCTCTTTCATATCGCAACATTCTCACTCCGTAAACCGACGAATCACCCCCATATCGTCTTCCTCCTGCTCACCTCCCCTTCCCCCTCAAATACGTCCCTCTCAAACTTCCTCACTTTTGAAAACACTCGTTGGTCGCCGCGCTAAGCCAGAGATAAGCACGACTTGCGGGCCTTTTGCTGGCGAGGGCAAAAGTAAGGAAAAAATGCAGGAAGAGAAACTTGCCGATTGTTCCGAAACACGCGTCACAGCCTGGAGAAGAATTCTTAAAGGATCTTAGCCAGTTTTCCCGATAAACAATAGTTTCATTGAACTATTATCAAGAATTAGTTTGTCTTATATTTTCCGAGGAAATAATTATTCATTCTCTTGTAGTATTGGAGTATCACTGGGTTTAGTTGCTGCGTGAGCGAAGATAACCTACAAACTACCCATCTCATATACAACCTAAGTTTAAGAACACTACAAATGCGGTTCCTGGCTGGAGTGCCGGAAGATCATTCACGCAACCATAAAAGGAACCAATGGTGTTAACTTTGGTGATCTCAGCGAAAGCAGGGGCGTTTCATCTGACACATCCTGGACAAAGCGGGAGAGTGACACGAGGAAGCGGGCTCGACTGGGAAAAGTTTTATTTTTGTGATAAGGGGTATCATTACTCGTTACTGCAAAATGCACTGACAGTTGAAGAGATACAAAAGATTTTGCACAGCTAAGGAGTATGACTATATGCACATTGTCCTTATAACACACACACACACACACACACACACACACACACACACACACACACACATATATATATATATATATATATATATATATATATATATATATATATATATATATATATATATATATATATACATATATATATATATATATATATATATATATATATATATTGTTACATAGCCTATGATTTCATCATCCTTTGTGTAATTTTAACGCACAGTTGCTGCATGTTTGATCACGAGCGTGTTCTGCCTCAGGCCCCCCCTTCTACCGTTATAGCAGAGTAAGTCGTTCTCTCTGTTATTCAGAGCGGGATTTTCAGCTTTTTGTCCCCATGGCTTCATTTGCGCGTCCTTCTTACAAGTTGTATCAAGCTCTGCTGGCCCCTATATAATGAGCTCAGTCTCTGCATCATTGCCACTTAGATCTGCTCCTCATTTTGTTCACATCTCTGTCCTCCCCTGTACAGATATTATTATTGTGAGTGCTCAAGAAATCTCCAAACATCTAGCAGCTGTGTGTAATTTGAGTATAACTGCTGTTGCATTTTTTCTTGTACTGTGTAGCATAAGGTTGATTCTTAGGCCTAGTGAGATTTTTGTGATTAATGTGGGGTTTTATGTCAGTCATTTTTGATAATAGTTTGTATCTGTAATAATTTATCTGGCATTCACTGAGTATTATCTGGTATCTCATTTTATCAGGGCTGACTTAGATAAATTTACTCTTGCTAATTTCGTGTTAATAGAGGCTATTGCAGTTAACCATATATTTAACCTGTTTATTTGCCATTACATTATCCATATGAGTCCTGAATGTTTTGTTGTTAGTTTGAGCATTAAACTTTAACTTGTAATTTTACCTAACTCTTTTGTTTTGAACCTGGAACTTTACGGGACAGTAGTGACTCTTAGTATTCTCACTTAAAGTGTACGTTATCTTTCTCTGTTCCGTAACAATATATATATATATATATATATATATATATATATATATATATATATATATATATATATATATATATATAGATAGATAGATAGATAGATAGATAGACATATATATATATATATATATATATATATATAGATAGATAGATAGATAGATAGATAGATAGACATATATATATATATATATATATATATATAATCTATATAGATAGATAGATAGATAGGTAGATAGATAGATATAGATATAGATATATATATAGATAGATAGATAGATAGATGGGGGAGAGAGAGAGAGAGAGAGAGAGAGAGAGAGAGAGAAACTGGATGCAATGACAGCACAAAGCGCCGCCTCCCACAGTGCAGCCACGTACTAGATGTGTGCTCACCCTATGTACAGGAAGGAACATTACATTACAAGCATAAATTAACAGGTATTTTTTTAAAGATTTTATTTGGATATACACATTATTCTCAGTGCCTTAGCAGAAACTATGGCACCATACACACACACACATAGAAATAGGCTGTGTGATTCAAAGCAGATCGCGAGGCAAAAAATTATAGTTAAAATCACTCTCCTTTGCTAAAAATTTCCTAACATGCTCCACATCCTGTATAATGCATTTTCGTGTGTGTGTGTGTGTGTGTGTGTGTGTGTGTGTGTGTGTGTGTGTGTGTGTGTGTGTGTAGCGAAGCCGAAACGGGAAAAAAAGTATCGATGAAACTTTGCAGGATTGTTGCAGTTGGGTCACAGATAGGTCCGTTTGGTTCTGTAGACTAAAAAACTTCAGAGATGTGTTTTGTCCCTTGATTTTTCCCATTGGCATTACACCTGAACGGCCCGATAGGGCCGCGAAGCACTAGTCTTGCGTCGACGCATAAATTGTTGTTTTCGAGAGAAGAGAAGCGTGGTGCAGAAACAGCTCTTATTTGAACAAGTAATGAGCCGTCTGATAGGGCCGCGAAGCTCTTGTTATTATCTATAATAATACATTAGTCAGTATTAGACAACTCGAAATACAGGCTGCTAAAGCTAATTACCAGAAAATAGATTTTTTTTTACTTCAATGATTGTTCAGCACGGCCGTGTAGCAGACGATTCTGAATGATTTGCACCAGAGGGGTCCGCAGGATTTTTTGTAAGGGCGGGGGACAAAATAAAAGAAATTATACACATATGTGCGGTCATGCGCGTCCGGAGGGGGGGACCGGGAAAGTTCCGAACACACTTTGGAATTCCAAGGGGGGCAACTGCCCCCTTGCCCCCCCCTCTGGACGCCCATGATTCGAACTACCTCAGTTTTGGGCGGTATAATTTCATTAACTGATGAAAACTTAACAATAATTAAAAAAAAAAATCCTCGTCTTTGAGTAAGCTCAGAGGCTACATACACAAAATCATGTCACATGCAGGTCCAAAGACAGCAGGTGTCGGCCAGACCATGAGCAGAGGATGAAATGTAGTGCTCTGCGTTTGCTTTTATTTTATTTTTTATTTTTTAACCCATTCGTCTTATTTTTCATGGTAAGATACTCCCCTGATTTGACTTCTCTTATTTTCAGATGAAACTCTATGAACTCAGATATTATCTTTACTTCCTTTACATCAATAAACAAGCTCTCAGTACATCATTCCCGTTGTTCATACTACTAGTTACCACGTCCAGCGCGATTCGATATTGTTTGTTAAATTTGCGTGCATGTTATCAATTCGTGTACCTACAGTATTTCTCTGTTCATCTGTCTGTCTATCTATCTACCGGTCTGTCTACCTACGTATTTGTCCATTTGCCTATCTATCTACACTATAAACCAAGCTGAACGAATTTACGTTATTAAATGCAATTTCCAAAACAAGAAAAAGTTCATGAACTGATATGAAATGCTGTATAAACATGAACGGAAAATATGAAATGCTGTATAAACAAGGAAAGGGTATGTAGGATCGCAAATAAAATATATGAAACACTGGATACTGGAAAAAGACAAAAAAACGGGGGAGGGGCAATATATATATATATATATATATATATATATATATATATATATATATATATATATATATATATATATATATATATATATATATATATATATATATATATATATATATATATATATATATATATATATATATATATATATATATATATATATATATATATATATATATATATATATATATATATATATATATATATATATATATATTCGAAGTGAACAGAACATAGACGATAAAATGTTGTCACAGAGGTTGAGGAGAAACGAAATGAGGCAGAAGGGATGGAGGTGGAAAAAATGTGTGGGTGAGCAGAGCACTTTGGTGGAGGCAGGATGGATGGATGGAGAGTAGTAGTCTCCTATGTCTCACTGTCATTCGAATTAATTCATTTAACATTAGCTGGAGTGGAATATTGGAGCTGTCTCGATGATGAGAGTATTACTGACAACAGTACTTACTCTTTGAGGTCACTGTGTCTCACTCCCAGCTGAATAACATAGCCTGGCGTTAGCCAGACAATTGAGTTGTTCCGATCATGAGGTCAGACAGACACAAACACCACACAGTTTTCATAACACTTCTGAGCTGGAATATCTCAGCAAGTAAGGTAAATGAGCAAGCTTAATCTACCTGAAGGTAGAGAAACTAAGGTAAAAAGAACTTCACCCCTATGTTAATACTCAAACCCCCCTTTACGTTCGCACAGAATGTGAGACAATGTGATGGTACAGTATTTTAAAATATAAGATTGCAGGGATGTAGAGGTACAGGATTATTGGGATATCTGGCCAGCTCATGCTGCCCTTATTATTAGTCGCGTTTTCTTGCTTGGTTTCTTTCTTGTGGTCTTCCTTACTTGTTTCTTTGTGGCAGGCACTTCTACCCTTCAGAATTAACTGATTCGGACCAAAATTGGACACAATTACCAGCCTATGATCTACTTGTGTCCGCTTGGTTTTGGTTGCTAGGCAACTACTTCTTGCCTAGAAACGGCCGAAAAACCCTTTTTTCGTATTTTTCACATTTTGAACTGTAGAAGCATTATTAACGGACATAGAAAGCTCTGGCTTCCTTAGGCGTAATCTTGAGGTCATTATCTATCGGAAGTGTGCCATCCATTTTTCCCTCTCTCCTCTAGTTTTCGAGTGGCAACCCTGCGAAGATTGGCCTCAGAGTCCTTAGCAACCAGTACCGGTTTTCAAAAATGCCCCCCTAGTTCCCCAGCAGCTGGATGGAGAGCTTATAGACATTGACCAATGCAACAACTTTCTATCGTACACCTGTGTGCTACATTGGACAGGTCAGGGGTCGATGGTCATCAGATGCGAAAACGGTGATAGTAGCTAAAATCACGACTAAGCTTGCGTAAAAAGCTAAGGCTCCGAAGTTCAAGCCAGGGCCATGATTCTTTTCTCGATACAAAAAGGACATTTAGTGTTGAAAGTCACTTCCAGTCGCTGGCAGCGCCACGTAGAAGTTGTACCTCTGGTGGGCCATTCTGCGAATTTCAAGGCTCCACAGTGGGTGGATGAAATCGAAAGAAACTTTGCTTGCATAGACGTTAATGAGTACTACAAGTGTGGTTCGTACATGCATGACCTATATCCGCCAGGGGAGGGGTCAACGGTCACCAAGTGCAGAAAATATGAAAAGTGCCAAAATTACAACCTTGCTCGTGCTACATGCTAAGGCTCCGAAGATTTTTAAGCCAAGGCCATGATTCATGGGTGGAATGTTGCACTGGAAAACCTCTTTATAGAAAGGACCTTTAGTGTCGAAACTAACATCCGGTCGCTGACAAAGCTTGGTCCGCTTAGAGCTGGCCATCGTCCCCTACCGGTTTGTTCACTGTAATTTTTACCTGCGGCGAAGACAGGTCTATTAGTGGTACACATGTGGATCTTTTTTTTTTTTTTTTTCTCCTTCAAGGAGAGTTCGAATATCAGCCCTTGGAGGGCTCTGAGCGATTTTTCTTACGAAATACGAAGTTGCTCAGCTTGAAATTTTAAACTGATTTAACATGTCAGCCGTTGCATTAGGTGATGCATCAGTTAATTTTTTTTTTTTTTTTTTTTTTTTTTTTTTGTCCGACTCTGGGCATAGGCTTCACAGAATTATTTAGCGGTTTTCAAATCTGGTCATAAGGAGGCATATTAGAAAGAAACTAAAAAAATGGCTGCAATAGTTTTGCAGCAGGTCCATGAAGATATTCTCTTCTTGGCTGCAGGGCCGGAGACATATTTGCTTTTTAAGCTGAAATGCAGAGTTAGAGAAAGTGAATACAAATAAAATAAAAATAAAGTAGCTCTTTGGTCATATACCTAAGAGATGGTTCAAGTACCCTGATTACTTATGCATGATGGATATAAACGTTAGCTTATTACCCTCACTATCCTATTGAAACTCTTCATTTAGCAGCCCTTCCCTTAATACCTCTTCTCATCTCTGTAGGCGGATGATCCTTCTCTACGAGGACATACCTTTTATTTTATTCTTACTTCCCCCAGACGACTGTATGGATCATGGGAAAACTGCCTGGGTTTTTGTTGTTGCTCATCACCTATAATGCATGGCCAAGCAGAACCGTTGACCGCAGCAAAGCCACTGCACCTAGGAGGTCGTACATTATGTTCTTTACATCATTATTGTTGTGCCTGCATCTTAGTGTGACATGTGCTGTGCAGTGCTCCACAATGTGGGTTATGTTATGTAGGCCTGTTCTACAAGAGGGGCTCGTATCGTCTGTGATTTCACCTAACCCATATTTAAGTTAGTAGCTGAGGAGGACGGGGTGATGTACCATATTTATGCTTAGATAGGTGAACTCGCATAACTCTTTTTCAGAATACTTCTGATGAGTGGATGTCGGGAGTGGGGCTTGTAGTACGAGTATAATGTTCTGATCGTGGTGCTGTATCGCCCTACATGAGAAATGGACATGCAATGTTTCTTCGTTGCTAGTGCTGGAGTGTCTGTAGGTGCGACTAAGTTGAAGAGGGTTTGGTAATGTTTGCATGGCGATGGGTCTATGTGTCTAGTTGTGTTGTGGCTCTACTGTATAATGACAGAGGTGTTTTTTGTTAGCGCAGGCTACCGTGTAGAATTGCCTGCCTCTCATGTCAAGATATTCTCTTTCAGGGAGTACTTTGGTTTCAAAGCTTCAGTGAGCTGTGGGAGTGGTACTGGTGCAACCAACGATGACGTATACAGCGTTCTGCATTGGCTGCGAGGTGTTGTTATGCATGTTAGGACAGGGGCCCATGCCGGGGAGGCATTGGACATCACTGATCCAACGAATTGTTTACAGAGTACGGAAAGTGATTCTTTTTGTTGCACAGTCTGTTCCCGTAACTGCTCTGAGTGTATTGAATCTGAGAATGTACCGCCTCTTGATCTGTTGTATGTGGCCCAGTGTCATATATCATATGTCACTCCAAGGACCTTAATGGAGGCATGTGCAGCACAGGTACATTGTTGAGCAAAAAAGGATGTACTAGTACCCGTGTGTATGTCTGCAGCTGGTGATGAGAGTAATGGTGGATTTGCCTGGAGCAGTCGTCACCCTGTGATCCTCGACTCATAAATGAAGTGTGTTGAGGTAATCTTGTTGCGATGTGCACACTGTCTGCTGTATGGTGGAGGTTGTGATGGTAATGTCATCTGCATAATGAGACTATGCTTGTGGATAGTTTGGGTGTGGGAATGTCATATATATATCTATCTATATCTATCTATCTATTTATATCTATATCTATATATCTATCTATCTATCTATCTATATCTATATCATATATCTATCTATCTATCTATCTATCTATCTATCTATCTATCTATATATATATATATATATATATATATATATATATATATATATATATATATATATATATATATATATATATATATATATATATATATATATATATATAATGTAAAACGCAAGTGAATGAACGAAGTCCTGTGGAATTCCTTAAGGGAGTCTCTGTGTTCGTAATGACTTGCCCTAGAGTTAAACATGTGCCTGCCAACCAGAGAAATAGTTGCAAGCCATCGTTTGGGGTTGTTTACCATGTCTTTGTTGTAGATTCTGGTGATTAGTTTTAGATGGAGGATGGCATCAAAGGCCTTACTTAGGTGTATTGTGTATCGTTGTAAGAAGTGTACGTTGTGTTTGATGCGGGAAGCTGATACCATCAGATTACTGTTGTATGAGATTGGCTGTAAGGTACTGTGGGGTGCAGTTTTTTTTTTTTTTTTTTTTAATGCGAGGAAGAAGGAACCAAAGGCCATGAGCCCGCAGTAACAGTTCCATCCAAGAGAAAAACAAAATACAATATAGAGCCAAATTCAAGATCCGATCATTTTGAGATGCTTGGACACACTGCGTTTGAAAGACTGGAGATCATAGGCAGCAGGGAATACAGACAGAGGGAGACAGTTCCAGAGCTGACCTGTTGCATAAATGAAAGACTGGGAGTAACGGTTAACTCTTGCATTAGAGAGTTGGACAAAAAAAGGATGAGAGTTTGCTGCCAGACGGGTGCTACGCGCCCGTCGTAGAGGTGGAGAAATGCAAACAGATAGTTCAGAGGAGCAGTGACCATTAAAGTAGCGATAGAAAAGAGATAAAGATGCAACAGTGCGGCGAAGAGACAGAGGTTGAAGGGAGTCAGTAAGAGGAGGAGAGTTAATGAGGCGAAAAGCCTTTGACTCCACCCTATTGAGAAGAGCTGTCTGTGGGGAGCCTCCCCACACATGAGAGTTGTACTCCACACAGGGGCGGATAAAACCCCTGTATTGAGTCAACAATTGCGCAGGGGTAAAGAAAGAGCGGAGTCGGCTTAGCACACCCAATCTCTTGGAAGCAGATTTTACAAGAGATGTAATATGATCTTTCCAAGATAAGTCCCGAGTAAATGAAACCCCAAGCATGTTCAACGATGATGCAGGATTAAGCTGAATATTATTAAACATTAGTGGGTATACCTGTGGAAGATTTTGTCGGGTTGATAGGTGTAAGAACTGAGTCTTAGATGCATTAAAGACAACCATATTATTTTTACCCCAGTCAGAGATACGAGCCAAGTCAGACATTAGGTGTGCCATAGCCTCATCCCTTGTTTGTTGAAGTAATTGTTGAGATGGGCGTTGCGGGAACCGAATGGAAAGGTGAAGGGTGGAGTCATCAGCGTATGAGTGGATAGGGTTAGATGTACAGCTTAGAAGATCATTGATGAATAAAAGGAAGAGAGTTGGTGATAGGACAGAGCCCTGAGGAACACCACTGTTGATAGATCTAGGAGAAGAACGATGGCCGTCTACAACAGCGGCTATAGAACGACCAGAAAGGAAGCTAGCGATGAAGGCACAGATAGAAGGATAGAAACCGTAGGAGGGCAGTTTGGAAATTAAAGATTTATGCCAGACTCGATCGATAGCCTTTGAGATGTCAAGTGCAATGGCAAAGCTTTCGCCAAAGTCCCGAAAGGAGGATGACCAGGAGTCTGAAAGGTAGGTGAGAAGATCGCCAGTGGAGTGTCCCTGACGGAACCCATACTGACGATCGGAAAGAAGGTTGTGATAGGAAAGATGCCTTAAAATTTTTCTATTAAGAATTGACTCGAAAACTTTTGAGATACAGGACGTTAAAGCAACTGGACGATAGTTGGAGGGTTGGGAGTGGTCACCCTTCTTTGGGACTGGCTGAATGAGAGCAAACTTCCAGCAAGAAGGAAAGGTACAAGTTGACAGACAAAGACGAAAGAGTTTGCCTAGGCAGGGTGTAAGCACAGAAGCACAGTTCTTGAGAACAACAGGAGGGACCCGATCAGGCCCATATGCCTTGTTAGTACTGAGGCCAGTGATGGCAGAAAATACATCAACTGAAGAAATTTTAATGTCAGCCATGAGGAAGTCAGAGAGGGGAAGTGATGGAGTAACAGCACCGGAATCGTCTAAGGTAGAATTGGAGGAGAAAGTCTGTGCGAAGAGATCTGCTTTATCAATAGAAGAAATAGCTACAGAACCATCAGAGTAGAAAAGAGGAGGGAAGGATGATGAGGTAAAGTTGTTAGAAAGATTTTTGGCAAGATGCCAGAAGGAGCGGGAAGAATTCGAGTTGGAAAGTTGAGAGCATTTAGTATGGATGAAATTATTTTTAGTAGAGCGAAGAACAGACTTAGCACGATTCCGGGCAGAAACGTAAAGATGATGTGATTCAGGGGTGGGTTGGCTCCGGTACCTTTTGTAGGCCCTCTCCTTGTTGCGGACAGCATTAGAACAAGTGTGATTAAACCAAGGCTTTCTTGCGTTAGTCAGAGGATATGAGAAAGGAATGTATGCTTCCATGCCCGAGAGAATAACCTCCGTAATGCGCAAGGCACACTCAGATGGCTCACGGCCATGGAAGCAATAATCATTCCAGGGAAAATCAAAGAAGTACTGCCTGAGGGTCTCCCAGTCTGCGGCTCCAAAATGCCACAGACGACGTTTCCCTGGAGGGTCCACAGGCCGTACCGGAGTGATAGAACAGGTTAAGGTAATAAAGTTGTGATCGGAGGAGCCCAACGGAGAGAAAAGATTAACAGAGTAAGCAGAAGGATTAGTTGTGAGGAAGAGGTCAAGTATGTTGGAGCTCTCTCCAAGGCGGTCAGGGATACGGGTAGGGTGCTGTACAAGTTGCTCTAGGTCATTAAGGATAGAAAAGATGTAGGCTTGTTCACCAGGTGGATCCGTGAAAGGAGAGGAGAGCCAAAGGTGGTGGTGAACATTGAAATCTCCAAGAATGGAAATTTCAGAGAAAGGAGAAATGGATAGAATGTGTTCCATCGTAGAAGTAAGATAGTCGAAGAACTTTTGATGGTCAGCAGAATTAGGGGATAAGTAAACAGCACAGATATATTTAGTCAGAGAATGACAGGAAAGCCGAAGCCAGAGTGTGGAGAATTCAGAAGAATCAAGTTCAGGAACACGAGAGCAAGATAAGTCGTTGCGTATATATACACAACAGCCACCTTTGGCTTTGAAATGAGTATAGAGAAAGTAGGAGGATACAGAAAAGGGTTTGCTGTCAGTTGCCTCAGACAGCTGAGTCTCCGTCAGAAAAAGAAGGTGAGGTTTAGAGGAGGAGAGGTGGTGCTCAACAGAGCGAAAGTTAGATGAAAGGCCGCGAATGTTGCAGAAATGAAGAAGAAGAGAGTCAGACAGTGGTTCCAGGCACCTTGAGTCGTCACCGGGAGAGGGCCGATGGAGGGGGCATTTATGGTCCCCCCCCCCTGGGGACTCCGAGGCTTGATAAAACGACGCCATTTTGGCTCTAAAGCCGTGTTTGAGGGAGCAAGAGAGGCGTTAGGCGTGATTTTATTAAGAATTAGGCATTCATTTATCTTGGATGGTGTTGTAAGTAGTGTTATGGGTCTGTATGAAGAAGGGTGTGTTGGGCCCTTGTTTTGCTTAAGTAAAGTGATGACTGTTTTATGCCCCCAGATGTTGGGAAGCGACAGTGTGTGTATGGGTAGTTGGTAATGTTTGTAAGAGCCTGAATGTCGTGTATCCCTAAATGTTACAGGCGTAAGTTTCTGATGCCACCTGGCCCTGTGCTTACACTTCTTTGTTTTTACCTCCGCTAACGAAGTTGGAAGAGGTTATGTATTCACCTATGTTTGCCTGTTTGTTTGTTTGACCACACAATATCTCCAAATGTTCTCAATGAATTTTTAGTGGATGGGTGGGCCATGGGCCAAGAAAGAATTGATTAAATTTTGGGGTGTATCCGGATCCGGATCCAGATCCCGGACAGTATCTCCAAAAGCTCTCAATGAATTTCAATAAAATTTTGTGGAAAAGTGGGCCATGGGTCAAGGAACAATTGACAGAATTTGGGAACGGATCCGGATCCTATGTATTCCACACAGTATCTCCACGGATCCGGTTCCGGATCCTTTTTAATGGCAGTGGCACTGGCGGAGGTATGCTTTCTAGTTTTCTTGATAATATGAAGGGGAATGCGTTGCAGTCAAGTTGCAAGGACTGCTTATGCAGAGAAGATTGTTTTTCAGAGCTAGTGCATGTTGTAAGGTACGAGCAACTTATGTTTGCGTTGCAGTTAATGATTATATCTGCTTATTCTTTGTTTGGTGTTGGAGGTGATGACAGCATGGGTCATGGAGGTGTTTATGATTTAGTGATACTGTTAACTATTCTGTAGAGTTGAGAGGCGTCTGTGGAGTGGGTGAGTGTTGTTACAGAGGCTTAGCAGTTTTCTATTTCTTTTCTGATTTTGTTGTCAATTTCGTTATTTCATTGCTACAGCCTTGTGTAATTCACCGGGTCGGTCAGGATCACTTGACGGTCATCATCGTCAGCATTTTACCCTCCCTGAAGGGAGCTGAGAGCTCATATAGTCCGATCTAAGGGCAAGGCTGTGACCTTCACACACCCACACACCCGTCCCCTTGCTCAAGGGGGACAGTAACCACCCACTTCGTCAGTTAAACTTTTCACAACCTGAGCGAGGCGCGAACTCCCGTCTACCAAATGGCAAGCGAGAACGTTACCACTGCGCCAGCGAGCGGTGTGTGTGTGTGTGTGTGTGTGTGTGTGTATTTACCTATTTGTAGTATACAGGAATTGAGCAATGCTCGTGTTGTCCTGTCTCCATATCCACATTTATCAAGTCTACCTTTACATACATGAATGTTTTTCTCATGCACCACCTCTTTGTCTAAGTCGTTCCAAATATTTAAGTATTTACCTAATATACCTAATTGTGATATACACGGAATGTACTATGCTCGTGGGTTTCCGTCGCTGTTTCTCAATAAGACAAATTTAGCTTTAAACTCGTTTAAGTTTTTAGACTGGACGATCTCTTTGTCCAGGCTATTCCATAAGTCTATACTTCTGTAAGGAAAGCTATATTTCTTGATATCCTTCAATCAGCTTGACCTTTTTAATTTCATTCCGTGTCCTCTTGTTGCTCTCTTATCCCATACAAACAGATCTTCTTTGTGAATTTTATCTAGTCCCACCATGGTCCTGAACACTGCAATCATGTCTCCCCTCTTTCTCCTTTCCTCTAAGGAAGGCAAATCCAGTTTTTCCAGCCTCTCTCTGTATGACAGGTCTGTCAGACTGGGGACCATCTTGGTTGCTGTTCTTTGTATTCTCTCAATCTTGTTTATATCTTTCTTTTTGTGTGGGGACCACACTACCGCTGCATATTCTAACCTGGGGCGGATCATGGCCACTATCAATTTTTTCATCATCTCCTCATCCATATAATGAAATGCTACTCTTATGTTAGTCAAGAGTTTATAAGTCTCTCCAACTATCTTGTTAATGTGCTTTTCTGGTGACAAACTATCATGGACCAGCACTCCCAAATCTTTCTCTTCTCTCCTTTTTGTGATTAATTCATTACCCAACAAATAATTCGGTGATGGCCTCCTGGTACTTTTACCCATTTCCAATATTTTACATTTCTTTACATTAAATTTCATTTCCCACGTCCGGCTCCAATTGTGTATCCTATCCAAATCCTCCTGCAGTATTTTACAATCCTCCTCAACCTCTACCTTCCTCAAGATCTTTACATCATCAGCAAACAGACTTGCATAACTGTTCACTCCATCTACCATATCATTTACGTAAATCAGGAACATTACTGGCGCCAACACCGAGCCTTGAGGGACTCCACTTGTTACTTCCCTCCATCCAGACATCCTATCCTTTATTACTGTCCTCATTTGTCTGTCTCTCAAAAAGTCTCTCATCCATTCCAGAAGTTTCCCCTTCAGTCCTCCTATATATTTTAGTTTCCACATTAGTCTCTTATGAGGTACCTTGTCAAAAGCCTTCTCTAAGTCTAAGTACACACAATCCACCCAACCATCTCTCTCCTGTACCACGTCAATCGCTCTTGAGTAAAAGCTCAACAAGTTAGAAACACATGACCTTCCACTTCTGAATCCAAACTGACATTCAGCCAAAATATTAATATCTTCCAGATATTTTATCCATCTGTCTTTCAGGATTCTCTCACACAATTTTGCGACCATGCTGGTTAGAGACATTGGTCTCTAATTCAGGGGTTCTTCCCTGTTTCCTCCCTTGTAAATTGGTACCACATTTGCCCTCTTCCATTCTTGTGGCACTTTCCCCTCTTCCAGTGAGGATACGATTAAACTATGAATTTTATCCGCCAGTTGTGTGTGTGTGGTTTAGTGCCATCTATTGCCTCATGGATTATATTGTTTGTCCGCATTAAATATGATCTTGTTGGCTTTTATAACGTGCCTGCCAATGTTGATGATGGGCGTGGTGCTTGATGTGCTGAAGTGTTGCTCTGTTTCATCGGTAAGTTTTGTCCAATCTGCTTTTTGGTAGTTTGTGTAATGTGTGATCCCTATGGTTTGGTGTGTATTCCTATGATAATAATCCAAGGGTAGTGATCTCAAGGAAGTTTGGGTTCCGTCTGCCAAGTGGTCATGAGCTGAAGTGTGGGAAAACAAAATGTGATGTCTAGGGAAGATAAGGATTAGAGTGCTTGGTGTGGGATGTACGTACAGTATATTAACATGTCACAGAGACTGTACCAACTGCTGAGCTGTGATGCAATGTTGAGACACCTCAGCGGTTGCTATATTTCTGTTCATACCAAGCAGTGTTTTGTTTGTAGTGTTAGAGACCCGGCAATTATACAGTAGAGTTAGGTGTCTTGGAAGCCAACCCGCGATGGCGCTGTGCACCCCAGGCGTGGAGGTGCAAGTGGGAACAGAATCCCCTCAACCTTCCCTGCTTCATGTGAGGAGAATCTTAGCCATGCTGGCAGGGCACCTTCTCCCGCGTGGGGGCAACTGCTTCCTATGCCGTTGTTTTACTTCGTGTGTTTAAGGGATTAAGGAAAGCTGTGTACAACGTCTCCAGTTCGACAAATTTCTCCTAAGCTGAACAAAATTACCTGGAGATAGCAAGACTTCTCTAACAAAAACGTCGTAGAACTGAAGAATTTAAGCTGCTCCATGAAATACCAACCAGTTTATGGCGTTTGTCGCAGCATCTGATACTATGGACTGTATTCTCTTTGGGTTATGGGATTTCTTTACAATTTCTCCCCTAAGATTTGTTTTGTTTGTTACGCCTAAATATTATCATATATAAGAGTAATGCAGCTTCAACGAGATTAAGAACACACACACACACGTGTGTGTGTGTGTGTGTGTGTGTGTGTGTGTGTGTGTGTGATGAATGAGAATACTGATATAATATTGTGGTGTAATAAAGGAAAAGAAAATGGTTTAGAATTAACGTGTATCACCTGCACCAGGGTCATTAAAGTGAGAGGTCAGTTTCCACGGCGTCCCAATCTTCCCTTGGAGTACGACATGCTGCAATGGAATTTTGCACCTAGGAACTCCATTTTTGTTCCTGGCTTATGCCAAGAACAAAACGGCTGTACGTTGCCCCGTTTCTCTGTTTCCAGCTCTGGGTTGCTAACCACTCACCACTGAGTCCATCCCTTATATTCTTCATTACTATTCTGAAGTAGCATCTAAATTCAGTACTTAACTAAGATGCTTCAGAAACACTTGGGCAGCATACTTCTATTAGGCAGTTTTTGTTACGAGAGAGGGTGAAGCCCTCTCAAGTCTCTCGTCAAGTAGAGGCATTTTTACACGTGAGCGGCCCCACCGGACCTGGTCCGGCCCGACCGTTACACTTTTCAGGAACTTATATCTCCACAACCACAGGGCCGATCACTGCGTGGTTTGCATCACATGACAGCCCAATTCTTTAAGATTTGTTTTTGATAGGTTTCATCAACCCAGGCGTTCACGTGGCACGTGACACGCGCCAAGTGCAGCATGTCGAAAATCTTCAAAAGAGGGCCACAGGCCAGACAGTTTGTCGTAAAGGCATGAAACTTGGTAAGTAGATAGCCATCAGTATACTCTAGGCATCCCCGGGGTGTAAGGCGGCATTTCAGTGCATGCAGATTTAAATGGCCTGGCTCGTACCTCGCCGGCAAAGGCGTTTTACTGGTATTAGCAGTGAATGAGTTTTCATAGTACCGAGCTGGTATTTTTAATACTGCCCGTGGGGAAGGTGGTGGTCAAATGATTAGATTATAGTTTGCGCATTTACAGGACGCGAGTTTGATTCTAGGCTGGGGCACAGAACAGTTTAATTATTTGAATGTCACTAACATAGACTGATATTGTACAACACACTCTGACATGTCATAAAAACATCTCCGCCAATAGCACTGTGACACCATTCGTGAACGAATTATTGCTAGGATGAATTCTGAATGGACAGTGGAAGTGGTGACATGTGAAGGTGTATGATCTATCTATCTATCTATTGCCAGACGCCTCAATCCCGTTTGGGGTGGCCACAAACAAATCGCCTCCAAGTCGCCCTGTCCCCCGCCATTTCACTGCCCTGCTCCCAACTCACACCCCCCTCTCTCATATACCTCTCCACCCCATCCCTCCATCTCATCCTCGGCCTCCCCCTCCCTCTTCCCCCCTCCACCTCACTCACATACACTCTCTTCGTCAGTCTTTCACCCTCCATCCTCTCCACATGGCCAAACCACCTCAGTGTGTTCCTCATAACGCTTCCTATCACATCCACATCCACACCACAACGCTCCTTTATATCCTCATTCGTCAGCCTGTCTCTCCACGTGACTCCACAGGCTCCTCTTAAATAACTCATAATAATTGTTCTGCCTCAGGCTCAGTCAATGCCCAGAACCAGAACACACACACACACACACACACACACACACACACACACACACACACACACACACACACACACACACACACACACACACACACACACACAAGAAAGGAAAAAGAAAAATGAAAACAGCCCTGCTGTTTGCTGCCACTCTCTTGGGGTAAGGACCAACCTAAACTTACAGTGTGTTGATAAGGGGGAAAAAAAAAAAGACAACACATACGAGTAAAATGATACATCGATAAAACTTTGCAGGAAGTCTACTCGCGTTTCACGGGGCTCTTGGCAGAATAGGGCCATAAAAAGGGCCTAAAAGGGCACCTCCAAATACTCTACGTAAGGGAGCCTCTGAAGATGATCACGGGTCTTAGGAAGGCCTCTGCAACTGTCTTGGAGGCTCCAGCGGACTGCAAAGGGCAAATTTCAAATCAGTCCATTAAGAAGTCTGTCAGTAGGTAAGGCAGTAACTTGGCAGGCCCCTGGAAGGATCTGGGAAAAAAAAAATCACTATGAGGGGAAGCTTAGTACGGTATTACCAGGACGCAGTTTGATTTGTTAGTTTCAGTATAGTACTTATCCACTATTCCAACGGCATGCCATTAAAATAAATACATAAGAAAAAATAATAGAAAAATTAATAAAACTTGCTGCTGTCTATACATCGAACTGCGCGAGACTCTTCAGTCTAAAGAAAAATGCTGTGGGCAAGCAGCACCCAGAATAAAACTTTCTCCATTTGTTGATACACCATGAAAACAATAACTGCTGGGTCAGTCTGACTCAAAAGTTAGCTGCATTAAAAGTTGTATCTTTGAATCAACACTTCAAAAACCATTACATATTCCCAAGGACTCAACTGTTTCTGAGTGATTGTTCTTGGTTCAGGACAATTACATAAAAATTATCAGACATATTAAAAAATAATAAGTACCAGAAACCTGCTGTATCCGATCATCACAGTATCTGTTACAAAGCAAGGAAATAATCAGTCTACTTCAGAAAGTGATGCAAGGCAAAGGAATAGTGTGTCTGTGTAGAGTGAATGTAGAGTAGCCTCAAAGAGAAGGTGTGGTGACAGTGAGACGAAGTGTGTGACAGAACCCTCTCCTCGTGTCATTACCAAGAGTGTAGTGGTGTTGATGTAGATTTGTTTGGGGGAAATGAAGAGAAAGAGCCAGAGTCTTGGAGGAAGAGGAGGTAGACGCAAAGACGTGAGGGAATGGAGTAGAGGGACGCGGAGGGTGAATATGAATATGTGGGCAAGGAAGTTGTGGTGGGGACTGAATGCTTGTAGGGAAATGGAAGGGAAATGTTGGCTGAGATTAAAAGGCGGCAGGTGCAGAGAAGAATGAAAAGTGAAGAAAGAAACGTAGAGAGTATGGGATCGAAGGTCAGGATGCAGAGACGGGGCAGGTGAGACGGTGACTGAATGTTCGCAGGGCTATGGTGGGAAAGTGTCAGTTTCTGAGAAAGAGGAGGCAGAGGGAGATAGCAAAAGGAGCAGAGAAGAGGAAGGAAGATGAATATGAGGATATGAGTGAAGGGATGAATGCAGAGACGGGGAAGGTGAGACACGAGCTTGATGAGAGAAGGGAAAATGTGAGAATAAGGACAGTTAACGTAGAAAAATTGAATATTGGAAAAGGCAAGAATATTTAGGGTGGAAAGAGAAGCGAGGGAGGTCAGGGTGGAGGAACTGAGTGAGGTGAGAAAGGAAGGTGAAAAGGGTGGAAAAAAGCTTGAGAGAAATGGAAACAGAGAGGAGGTGAGAAACTAGATATGTCCCTACTCAAAAAGAGGGAGACTGGAGGTGAGAGTGTAATGAGAGAGGGCGAGGGAGAGGGGAGAAGTCGGGAGGTACATAGTGGGGAGCCCTGGAAGAGACGTCAAGAGGAAAGCGAAGAAAAGATGCGAGAATTTGGGAGGGAAGAAAGTAGGGAGGGAAGAAGAGGTGGAGAGGGGAGGCAAAGTTAAGACGGAAGATGGCAGGACTATGTAGAGGTGGAGAGGAAAGAATAAGGCGGAAGGGAAGATAAGGGAAGTAGGGATGAAAGAAGAATAGAGGAGGATAAAATGAGGAAGCAAGGAAGTAAGGAAGTGATGAAAAAGATACAAGATAACAGGTAACCGCGCAAGTAAAACAGAAAGAGAGGTAGACAAGGATTTTTTCAACCGTTGATTTTGCTAACACCAACGCCAGTGAGGAGAGGATGGAGGAGAGAGAAGGTTAGGAGGGGAATGAATGCATGGAGAGAAATTTAATCAAGTCCAAGTCTCAGTCAACAAGGAAAGATGGTTCACTCTACCTGGAGATTATACTTGGTTTCGGTGCACTATTAAAGTCATGACAAAAAGCTTTTCTCTTTTTCACTACTAAATAAGTAAGTCCAAATATTTTAAATATGTGGCTTAAATGTTAATGAAGATATTGTGCTAAAATTTACATCAGTTTATACACTTAGGCTAAATTGGTCCGAAATTATATGACAGTAATCCCATAATATATACAGACATATCTACCATTTGCTGTATATCTATAACCATAACATTACTATAATCCAGTAAAGCACATGTAAACATTAGCCACGCACTTTCACCTCCTACCCCACCAGGCTCATATTCTCCCATACTCACTCCCTACCTGATTCTCTCTCTCTCTCTCTCATATATATATATATATGTGTGTGTGTGTGTGTGTGTGTGTGTGTGTGTGTGTGTAATGGAGCCTCTGTGGTACAGTGGTTAAGCGTGCTTTCCGTACACTGAAGAACGAGGATTCGCGCCCCGCCAGGATAATAAACTTTGGGAGCGTTCTTCTGGCTATGTACTGCATTGGCGGACACAAAGGGTGCTGTGGTTGAACCAGTGTCTCGTATTATAAAGTATGCTTGCACCCAGTCGGCTTGCGAGGGCCGATTACACTTGGTTCACATACTACACACACATCCAAAGCCACTCCAACACAACAGTTACACTTCCAAGCACTTCTCACCCTACATACAATCTCTATAAGACAGCCTAAGCCACTTGGTAGAGATATATTGGCTGTATCGTTCCCACTTCGGTAGGGAAAGGCTGGCCCTGCAGTGGACACTCAAGCTGCTGATGAGATGAGATATGTATACAGTATATAATATTTATATATGTAATAAATAAATATATATATATATATATATATATATATATATATATATATATATATATATATATATATATATATATATATATATATATATCTATCTATCTATCTATATATATATATATATATATATATATATATATATATATATATATATATATATATATATATGGGGAGGCGGCGGCTGAATCGGTAGAGAGGCGGCCTGCAGTCCTAATGGACTCAGGATCGAATCTCGGCTGGGGCAGGGAACAGTTTAAGGATTTGAATTGCCTAAAAAGCAGACTTTTCTGATCTACCAGATGACCCTCCGACATTTCATAAAAATACCCCCGCTAATATCAATACACCAGTTCTGTATGAGACAGCCCTAGCATGTATTCAATATGGGGGGTGGGTGTTAGCGCCGAAGTGGTGACATGTGGAGATGTAGGAGGACTACTGGGCCTTGGGATAGGTCACTTCCCCCAAGAAATAGACCCTGAAGCCTTTGCCCAGAGTCGGACACGTAATATATATATATATATATATATATATATATATATATATATATATATATATGGGGAGGCGGTGGCTCAATCGGTAGAGAGGTGGCCTGCAGTCGTAACGGACCCAGGATCGAATCCCGGCTGGGGCAGGGAACAGTTTAAGGATTTGAATTTCATTAAATCAGGCTTTACTGATCTACCGAAAGACCCGCCGACATGTCGTAAAAATACCCCCGCTAATGCCAATACACCAGTCCTGTATGAGACAGCCCTAGCATGTATTCACTATGGACGGTGGGTGTTAGCGCCGAAGTGGTGACATGTAGAGGTGTATGGTATGTAGGAGGACTGCTGGGCCTTGATAGCAGGCTGTGAAGCCTATGACCAGAGTCGGACACATAAAAAAAAGATATATATATATATATATATATATATATATATATATATATATATCGTCATAAGCCGTTTGAGTGTCCACTGCAGGACCGGCCTTTCCCAACCAAAGGAGGGACGATACAGCCAATGTATCTCTGCCAAGTGGCTTAGGCTGTCTGGCAGAGATTGTATGTAGGGTGAAAAGTGCTTGTAAGTGTAATTGTAATGTTGGAGTGGCTTTGGATGTGTGTGTAGTCTGTGAGCTAAGTGTAATCGGCCCGCCTTAAGCTGACTGGGTGCGAGCATACTAAAATGCGACACTGGTTCAATCACAGCACCCCTTATGTCCACCAAAGTAGTAAGTGGCTTGGTGAACGCTTCCCAAAGTTTATACAACTCTGGCGGGAGGCGAACCAACGTTCACCAGCGTGCGAGACGCACACTGTACCACAGAGGCCACACACACACACACACACACACACACACACACACACACATCTATCTATCTATCTATCAATCTATCTATCTATCTATCTATATATATATATATATATATATATATATATATATATATATATATATATATATATATATATATATATATATATATATATATATATATATATATATAACAATTTGGTTTTATGCCAGGTATCCCCGAAGGGCTAAGGCGTTGCCCCTGGATAGAGGACTTCTGGACTGGAGCGTGTAGCATTTTATGACCGGATGCCCTTCCTGATGTCTACCAATGACCCTTGGGGAGATTCGATCCTCCGACCCTTCGGTCAGAGTGGAGCGCTGTAACCCACTGAGCCACGGCTGTATATATATATATATATATATATATATATATATATATATATATATATATATATATATATATATATATATATATATATATATATTTGTGGTAGGTGGGGGTGCTCACCATCCACTCAATCGATGTAGTGCTGCTCTCGGCTGTCTGCCCTTTCCTCTCCATCCTTCTTTCCTTCCATTCTCTTCTGTCTTTCT
>NC_136976.1:40644430-40679430 GCF_032717465.1 Coenobita brevimanus
AAGTTAAGAAGTCACTGCATGATAGTATTGTGATCCCTACCCTGACGTATGGAAGCGAGGCATGGACCTTGCAAGAGGGGAACAAGTCAAGAGTGAGAGCAGTGGAAATGAGTTACTTGAGAGGAGCATGTGGAGTGACGTGGAGGGACAGGTTGACGAATGAAGAAGTGAAGGAACGCTGTGGGGTGGATGTGGATGTGGTTGAGATGATTAGGAGAAATACGCTGAGGTGGTTTGGACATGTGAAGAGAATGGAGAATGAAAGACTGACTAAGAGGGTGTATGTAGGTGAGGTGGAGGGAGGGAGAGGGAGAGGTAGACCGAGGATGAGGTGGATGGATGGAGTTGAGAGGTATATGAGGGAGGGGGGGTGAGTTGGGGGGAGGGTAGTCAAATGGTGGGTGACAGAGCGACTTGGAGGCGTTTTGTCTGCGGCCACCCTTTGCGGGATTAGGGCGTCGGGCTATAGATAGATAGATAGATAGATGCAAAGAAGGTGTAATTGTGCAGTGAAGAAGAGGCGATACCTCGCTGGAAATGTTGTTGTTGTTACTGCTTAACCCCGTGCTATTTGGGCAAGCAGACCTGTGGGACCGTGCTGCAAGTATAGTACAGTACAGTATATACACGATCCGGCGCCCCCTTGTGTTAAACAGCGCCTAGCCAGGATAGAATTAGGTTCTTCCTACGGCGGGATGAAGTAATATATGTACTATTGCTCAAAAAAGTATCCTTACTAAAGCAACGTGAGTCATTCTAACACAACAGACTAGGAAATATAGAATATCGACACTGCTCGAATTCCTCTACTCATTGTGGAGTCCTGCGTTCACATGAGTAGGGATAATTTTTTGATCGTTAGTACGAGAAGGTTTGGCTCCGGTTGGACGCCACAGCTGCTGCACCCAAGATGCGCAGCGCCACTATGCATAAGCACCTTGTCTGCGGCACGACGGAAAGGTCAAACAGAGCAATGAAGAAAAGAGGAAGCAGAGCAATGATGAAAAAAGGAAACAGAGCCATGAAGGAAGGATGAAACAGGGAAGTGAAGTAAAAGTGAAACAGAGCAATGACGAAAAAAGGATACATAGCCATGAAGGAAAGATGAAACAGGGCAATGAAGGTGAAACAGAGCAATGAAACGAGTAACGAAGAAAAGGTGAAAGAGAACAGGGAAGTGAACTAATAAAGAGAAAATCTTAAGGCAGACGAAAGGGGAACTAGAGATTTCAAATAAACGGAGCAGGAAAACTGATCGAAATAGTGAAAATGGAAAATAGAGGAACAGAAAATGCTGGATAGAGCAATGACGTAGAGATGAAAGAGAACAACGGAGGGAACGGGGAAAGAGGACAGGTGAAGTAGTAGAATGTAGGAAAGGTGAAACTTGTTAGAAATTTTTTAGTTTTGTAGGGAAGAGTAAAGTGATGGTCTTTGAGAGAGGTGAAGTCAGTGAATGTACAGCGAGGTTGGATGGTGAGGAATTGGAAAATGTGAGTACGTTTAAGTACTTGGGTAGTGTGATGAGTAAGGATGGAGGTTTGGAGGGTGAAGTGCTTGAAAGGGTACAGCAGGGAAGAAAGGTTGCTGGTTCCTTGAAAGCAGTGATAAGAAACAGGGAAGTGAGCATGGAAGTGAAAAAGTTACTACAGTACATGACAGTATTGTGATACCAACTCTAACGTACGGAAGTGAAGCTTGGACGTTGTTGGAAGGACACAAGTCAAGAGTGAGAGCCGTGGAAATGAGTTATTTAAGAGGAGCCTGTGGAGTCACATGGAGAGACAGGCTGACGAATGAGGATATAAAGGAGCGTTGTGGTGTTGATGTGGATGTGATAGGAAGCGTTATGAGGAACACACTGAGGTGGTTTGGCCATGTGGAGAGGATGGAGGGTGAAAGACTGACGAAGAGAGTGTATGTGAGTGAGGTGGAGGGGGAAAGAGGGAGGGGGAGGCCGAGGATGAGATGGAGAGATGGGGTGGAGAGGTATATGAGAGAGGGGGGTGTGAGTTGGGAGCAGGGGAGTGAAATGGCGGGGGACAGGGCGACTTGGAGGCGATTTGTTTGTGGCCACCCCAAACGGGATTGAGGCGTCTGGCAATAGATAGATAGATAGATAGGTTTTTTTTTTTTTTTTTTACTTCAGTAGCTACTTCACTTTAGTTGTGATATGTATGCTAATTGAATGAGTGACGGCAGATGTATAAATAGCCAGTCTTATACACCAGGGGTTGTATTCGTAATCCATGCTTAGCTTAAGTCGTGTGTAAGACAGTGTGTTTATACTTTTACCTTAACTCATACAGCTGCCAAACACTTCACACCTTATCTAGAGTAATAACGTGAAGAATACGACAGAACAAAATTACTTATGATAGTACTTCATTGCTCTGGAGATGTGTTTATCATAAGAATCGGCTAAGATCTTTTATGAATACCGGCCGTGATGCCTCTCCTGGTCCGTGTGACAGCAGAACAGCCTCAGCGACCACGGACAAAGGCAGCCGGGCTCTCATTCACACCTCCTCTTCCCTTCTCCCCTCCTCACACCACCCACAAGTCTCTCTTACAATTTTTTTTTTCCCCTTTCCTCTCCTCGCATTCACACCTCTCCTCCGTCTCTTATTTACTCCTTCCCTCCCCCCTCCTATGCACCCCCTTCCCCTCCTCTTGGTTATCATTCACACCTCCCTTCCCTCCATCACCTCCATCTCCCTTCTATCTCTTCATCTTCCTCTCACTTCTTACTCAAACTTCTCTTCCTCTCCTTTTCCACTTCCCCGCCTAACCTCTCATTCACATCTCTTCTCTGTATTACCATCCCGACAGTCCATTCCCTCTGCTCCCCTTCATCTCCCGCCCCCCCTACCCCACACCGCTTTCTCCCTCCTTTCACCTCTCCTTCCCTTAATTTCCCTCTCCCTACCTCACACTCCATTCCCTTCTCCTTCAACACATCCCCCTCCCCTTCAGCCCCTTTCCCCTCATCTCTCGCCTCGCATCTCTCTCCTCCCCCCTCTCTCTCCATTTCCTCCTTCTCTTTCCTCGAGCACGCGCAAGCAACTTTCCTTCCTTATGCTTCATTCCCTCTGATACCGCAACCCAGTCACCTAAAAGCGAAGACGAACAGCTGTAATTCCATCCTTAGGCTTTATGGCGTGCACACATTCAAGCAAGCCAGAAGCAATGAGTATAAATGAACTGACGCACACTGCCACTAGGTAAACACACACACACACACACACACACACACACACACACACACACACACAATCCTACCAATTTTTCTTTTGCCTTATCCCCTTCGATCGGATGACAATTTAATAATCATTTTTTTTTTTAACCACCCCCAAACCAATTTATTTAGCGTAGGAGGGGACTTTTCGGAGTGATGGAGTTATACTTAGCATTCATCACCCGTTCTATCAGAGGATTATGCTCAGCCGAATGAAGTCGTGTGGCAGCAGGTAGACTTAAATAAAAATGACGTATTGGTGGCGAACTGTTAAAGCTTTTTACACTTAAGATAATGATCATTCGTGTTATGTTTATTTGTTATTAATACTTTTACTTCGAGGACGTCGCCTGTATTTTATTCTTGTCATCTACAGTCGATTTTTGTTAAACTTACGGGAATGAACAGCGTCACTGATAGGCCTTTCCAGAGTTATTATGAATTCATGCAAGGTATTAGGATCACCACAGTACTGCCTTTGAAATCGATAATTCTTTCAGTCCGAGGAAGTAATATAAGATTATGTTTGCTCTCTCCAGACGTCTTAATTTGAATTAGGCGAGTCGCTTGATAATTTAGATGATGAGTATGTCTAATAATTTCAGATCTAGAAGACTGTCTTGAGATAAATAAAATCGCCTAACGGTAGTAAGAAAGAAGGGTTGTTGTCGTGTCGAAGAGTTATAGTCTACATGGACGAAAAATATTATCCTCTCTTCATTTTTTTCCACGGCTGTTTTTATTTTTATTTTAACCTGTCACAGCAATATGTCACACCAGATGTCCAACGCATCTTAACCCTGACATCTCTCTTCAAGTTTCGCTTTTTTTTCCCCTCTCTCTTTCTTTTATCTGGCTCCGGCTAGTGTGGCACTTAGGGCAGCATGGTCGTGTGGTTAGGAAGCTTAATAGCACCTCGTCCTTACCGATGTATTTCTGGATCTGCTCCCTTATTGTATACTTGTGTGTTATTCATGCAGTCTATGTCCACAATGAAAAGATACAAGAAGCAAAAAAGAGGATTGTGATGGGTAGTTTGGGAAATAAATCGCTAAGGAGGAGGTGCTGGGGAGTGTTTACCCGACGAGATACGAGCCTTGCAACATCAGATTCGGAGTGACGGCCTGAAATAAGTTCGACCCCGTGAGATGACAAAGTTTTTCCATCATTAATGCCACCAAGGGAAGTGGCCTGGTCATCTGCCCTTAATTATACTGGATTACCGTAGCCTAGTCTCGGGACCCTACACTTCAAGGAGGGTAAAATGGGATTGGCTGATACTCTTTTTCTTGTCGTTTTTGTGTACATTTTCTCACAGGCTACATGGCACCACTGGAAATTATCGTAATGCAAAAAGTCCTGGTTACAATAATAATAATAATAATAATAATAATAATAATAATAATAATAATAATAATAGTAGTAGTAGTAGTAGAGGTAGTAGTAGTAATAATAATAATAATAATAATAATAATGAATGTCTGTGGTGTGCTTCAAAATATCACAAGTGTCCATTAAACTAGTGCTTTAAACCGGGAACTGGGAAATCAGCTTTCTGGGTAGCAATGTAGCTTTCAATCCTTCCATTTAGTGACGTCTCTTTCGCTTCAATCAGGCCTCCATTAGACAGATGTTATGTATTTTAAGGAAGGCCTCAAGTAGTGGATTAATGAGGACTATATCCCACCCCTCCAATTCGAAAAACAAAATCGTATGGGCATAAGGAGAATAAAGTTAAAAAAACGTAATGAAGGGGTTGACAGGCAATATTTCCGTAGATTACTTTGGACTGGAGAGAGAGAGAGAGAGAGAGAGAGAGAGAGAGAGAGAGAGAGAGAGAGAGAGAGAGAGAGAGAGAGAGAGAGAGAGAGAGAGAGAGAATATAAAACAAGTGTGTAAGATGACTTTCTGTACCACGCATTCTAAGCGCACCTTACGAGGAGGGTGTTTAACCCCTTCGGTTTAGTCACGCGTTTTATAATTTGATTTTTGCTACCACCACACGATTTTATTCAGCCTAGACTTATTGAAATGGAGGGGTTTAAGTACAGGGTTCGTCCACTCTTTTGCTACAGAAGGACTCCCCTAATGCTGAATAAAAGTATGTAGTGATAACATCAATAAATGAAAGAAAAACATTCGAGGGCCGAATGCTAATCCACCACCAAAATATGTTGTCGGCTAGGGTACAAGTTACCTACAAACTAAATTTGAGGAAAACCAGCAAAGCTCTATGGAATGCATTCACCGAGTTTTAGTCAGTATGTAAAAGTAGCCTATATGGCGGCTTGCATTTGGTCGTTTCTGATCAAATCCTCAGGAAAGGTAAGGGGCTTCTGCACATCCACATAGTTGCTGTTTCCTGAAGGGTTGGTGAACATTCGTCCAAAACTTTTCGAAATATTTTGACAACACACACACACACACACACACACACACACACACACACACACACACACACACACACACACACACACACACACACACACACACACACACACACACACACACACACACACACACACACACACACACACACACACACACACACACACACACACACACACACACACACACACACACACCGACAAAAACTGTATCGCCTCGCATTGCTAAAGGCAGGCGATAATGACAAAAGGCGCCATTGTACACGTGGAATTAACACTCTCAGGTTCCTGTAGTCACTCAGCTGAACAGAATCGTCTTGCGTTAGCTTGAATGCAGTACTAGAATTGTCCCGTTCATGAGGGGGCTGATGGAGATGATAACTGTAAGATTCCTATGCTCACCTTCAGCTGAATTAATTCATCTGGTGTCAACTGGAATAGAATGCTGGAGTTGTTCTGACCATGAATGGGTTAATGGCGATAAAATTAACACTTAGGCTCCTATACTCATTCTTAACCCAATAAAATCGGCTAGTGTTAGATGGAATGGGGTACTGAGTTGTCCCAAACATGAGAGGGTTACAATTGACAGGCTCTTGTACTCACTCAGCTGAATAAAATCATCCTGAGTTTGCTGCCATAGAGTAATAGAGTTGTCCCGATAGTGAGATGGTTAATGGTGACAATATTAACACTCCTAAGTTGCTGTGAATCACTCTCAGCTGAATAAAATTTACTTACATTATCTGGAGTAGGACACTAGAGCTGTATTTATCCAGAGAGAGGTAAAGGTGACAGCATTAACACACACAGTCTTCCTCACTTACTCTCACCTGAATGAAATCGGCTTGTGTTAGCTGGGATAAAACAGTGGAGTTATCCTGACCATGTGAAAGTTGACAATAAATAAGAAATTAAATGAATAAAATAAAATGAAATAAAGACATGTAACCCAGTACTTGCTGTCATTCTTTTTTCTCTCTTGACTGGCATTAACTTTCTCTCCGCTATTTTCTGTCACATTGCCATTTCACTTTTTTCCCATTCCTAGCCTCTCACGCTCAGACAAAGGCAAATACGAACAACAGGGAGAGTATCTGTAATTTTCTTGTTCTTAAGTTCATTACTTAGATTCTATCTTTACTCATTCAGTTTCCTATATTTCACGACCAAACTAACGAGAGTATTAACGTTTTCAAATTATTGACATATTTCTAACGTATTCTTGCTACCACTAAACAATTTTACTCAGATCAAGGGAAATTTTCACAACTGAGAGGCCAAGTATATCCCCCATTTACCCGTCCATTGCAAAAGGGTTGTCCTGATTGGAATAAAATTATCTGGAGACAGCTGGAATACAGTAAAATATACTTTTGGAGTTAAAGCTGCTAAAACGAAAAAAAAAAAATAATAAAAATAATTTATTGGTATACAGCGTTGTTGTCGGGCAAAATGGCCATGAGTGTTTCTGAATGCCACTCCAGATTAACAGTTTAACCACCTCATTATTATGACGTTTTAGCAGTTTATTACTGCTGCTGCCTGAAGATTTTATTCAGATTACGAATATCCCTGGTCGTGAGGGAGTTTATGAAGGCTGTTTATAATGAGACAAATAAAACTGCCAGGCGACAGGACGAATAAATTAAAATGACGACTTTGGGCCAAAGGGTACATCAAATTTTTCCTTGCCGTTACCAGGTGATTTTGCAGAACAAAAGGATGACATTTGTCAGTGAAGGTGCTGATGAAAGCTTTATATAATCTCTCCTATTCGGAAAACCAGTTCCAAGGTGAATAACATCGTCTGGAGTTACCAAGAATAAAAAAATTATAAAGTTAAAAATGTGTTTTATTTTATGACACAAAATAGAACAGTGAGCCATAGCATGCAGAATTAAATAGACAAGAAACAGGTAATAGAAAGCTACCTAATCGGAAGAAAATGTGGGTCCTGGGGTATACGAACATTTCTCCTAGATAATCAGCAAATCTGGCTGATCGCAACCATGGACTATGAAATTGGCCAAGAGTCCTCAAGTGAGTCTCAGGTGGTCTTTAGAATTCCGGACCCAGATTCAGAAGGGACCCAGAGAACACCAACTTTCTCGTCCAGATTTAACTGTCAAACAGGGTAATTAGCTTCGCCTGAATTTTAACGCGGGTTGTAATCCAGTTTCAGCCCCGGGGTCGTCTGCTTCCTCGCGAGCTGACGAGACGCCCATTTTTTTTCTAGCTGGAGTTTTAATGAGCCGGGGACGTGGCGGTGCTGGCCCGTCTCGTCGTGGCCCGTCTACATATTTCTACGAGTATAACTCCCATCAGCACCGTACGTTAAATTATGTTTTCCTAAGGTGATCACTCGTTTTCATTACCCGTCCCCGACCCGGAGGGGCTCTGGGACTGGTGTTGTTTTCACTCGGTTTGACTGTTTGTTTGTTTGTGTGTCTGTCTGTCTGTGTGTTAACAAATTTACGCGAAAGCTATTGGTGCAATGTATACTAAAATTACAGGGATGATAGGCTATTACATTCTAAACACCTGATTAAATTTTTGGACAAATTGGGACATGGCCCAGGCTGTATGCCCAAAAAATGTAAATATATATATATATATATATATATATATATATATATACAGGTAAAAAAATTGATTTTTCCCCATAACTCCTTTCAGTTTCGTCATATCGACATGGAACCAAAACCTAAATGTGCATCCTTCAAATCTGCATCGTATAACATGCCTCATTACGTCAGGGGGGTCAATTTCCAGGTGGTGGTGAAGAAGTCAGTGTCAGGTGGGTCGGGTCTAAATTTCAAATGGGCATAAACTCGTCAATTTTCACCCGATTTAATCCATATTTGATATGTGACATCTTTCACTGGATATCTTGTTGTGTTTTATACGTCAGCACTAAAATGACTGCCGGGGACGGGTTTGCTGTGTCTTGGCGCTGCTTTTTGTTTACCTATAGGCCTAACATCTGACCAAACATCATAACTTAATCTAACCCAACCAAACAGTTCTAACCTAACCCAATTTAAAGTAATCCTATCAGACTAATGTTACTTCACGTAACCTAACCTAGATCTACAAACAAACAATGTGGCCAGAACGACTACAGTTCATAAATTTCTTCCCATTCTGCCATCGTGTTACCTCCTATGTTAACCCCACCAGAGTAATGTGTGTCGGAATGTTAGTGTCTTACTGGCTTCAAACACTTTGGAGATGTTTTTACACAATTTTCCTAGTGTCACTTACAGGGATCGAGAACATGAATTTTTAAACTTTAGGGACGAAGACGAATTAAACTGTCATCAATTTTAGGAAAATGTGTTACACAGAATATGTCAAGTTCTATTCCTTGACAAGTTAATGGTAGTTGTATCTAATGATGCAGTACAAAATATGAAAATACTTTCCCCTGTTTCCAACCTGCATAAACCCTGAGTTTGAAAGTCTGACTATATTTTTAGCGAAAAATTTCAACGACGACATACTTTAAATACTTAGTAATGCTGCATTTAGTCAGAAAAGGGTTCCTCCCACAGAAATTTTACGTAGCTAGCCATAGCAAATGTAATATTTGTACAAATATGGATTTCATTTCTTTGCTAAATATTTAGTAATAATTATGAAAATATGATACGCCATGTAATCAATAATACGGTACAAATGCTATAATTTAATGCAGTTTTCTCTCGTAAGATGGAATCAGTGAATGATGTATGGATGATTATTTGACCCATTTCACTAGACATGCTAGTAAGACTTCTAACACTGTTGTACCTGCACTTTCCTTGTTCCTGGTTGCTCACTCATCTTTACTGTAAGAGTGAAAGAGGGTCAGGATAATGATGATGATGATGCACTTGTTCTAGAATCGCAAAACTCCTCTGGAAACATTGCCATATTGTCGACAGTCAGAGAACACTGCAATATGTTTATCAGATAAGTTAGACGAAGGATCCCCATACAACTGTCACTACTTTACTGTACTTAATACAGTCACCAAGAAACACGTCACTCAGTCTTTTATGTTACACCGTATTCTGTCCATTCATCTGAGCAGGTAACGGTGTTTGTAACCAGTAGTTCATTTAAGGACTGAAAAAGGACATAACCCTCTCGGCGGGAGAGGGTAGATTGACTCCACACCTCCTCATTCCAGCGAAGTACGGTAGGAATGGGGAAGTGGTGCCAGAGGAGTGATGCATGTGAAACTTTAATTGTCGTAATAGTCATTTTTGTGTCAAAGTATGTTTATGTCATCAGTTTGAGCTGACATGGACGACACATACGTTGGTGTATGCAAGGAAATATTGCCAGCACCCACTGAGATGCCCAGCAAGTGTTGGGTTATCAGGTCGCAAGACAAACGAGTTACCAGCGAGTCAACGTGGCTCCGGGAAGAGAACTCCCCCCAATAATATGTTTGAATACTTGGTATAATAAATATGTAAACCAAACTTGACCTTTCTCAGGTCTAGCTACAAACCTGTGCCATCCCGGTCCACTGTCCAGTATGTACTATTCTTTAACCTATTCACTTCCATGACAGTTTTCATAACATTCTTGTTACCGCCAGACAGTTTTATTACTTTTAGGAGAGAGTATTCGAACTGGAAAGATTTCACCTTTCATTAACGGGATCGACTCATGCAGATTTTTCTTAAGCTGAATAAATATTGTCTGGTGGAAAAAACAATACACTAAAGTATTCGTGTCCTGCTTCATCTGTCACAATTATAATTTCGGTCGTCGGCATAAAAACGAAATATGGTGAGGTTGTAAAGACTAAGAACAGATTTGATAATATGTAACTAATATGGCGTAAGGCAAGTTTATAAGCAACGATTGGAGACAGAGATTAAAAGCATAAAATATAATGGCCTTGGAAAATATTGCTCCAGGCGAATACACTGGGGAAAAGACAGAGGGAGAAGAGGGGGGGAGAAGGACTGTAACGACCAAGGATATAGAGAGTGAGAAAAGTTAGTGACGAGAGTTTAGGTGTCGGGGTGTGGGGTGGAAGCAATCACTGGCGGAAACACACACACACACACACACACACACACACACACACACACACGATCAGAACAGTGAAGAGACAAATGGACACAGACATATAAAAAACAGACAGAGGGACAGACAGACAAAAAGACACAGGACTAAAGACAAGACAGAAAGAGAATTAACAGGAAGCATCAAGACAAACAAACACACACACATCCACACAGAACACAAAGAAAACACAGACAGACAAGCTAGAAAACTAAAAGGGAAAAAAGACGTACGCAAACACACGCTAAAAAGACGAGGATGTGGTGTTTAGTCATTGAAAGAATTATACAGAGAGAGAGAGAGAGAGAGAGAGAGAGAGAGAGAGAGAGAGAGAGAGAGAGAGAGAGAGAGAGAAGAACTGCCACAGTAAAAATTTAAGACATACACAAAGAAACAAAAAATAGACGAAGATAGTAAAAGACACACAAACGTAAACAAAGACAAAGACCAGCTAAAAGAGACAGGGGGAAAAAAAAAAACGACGAAACAAGAAGAGAAAGACATGGACCAACAGGGCAGAAGGAAACAAACAGGAGGTAAATAAAACATTGGCCACCTAGCTTTGTGTGCAGTTTACATGGTCACCACTTCCCTGACACACAGATACCTTTTCAACAACGTCCTAGGAAAATCGTGTCACTCCATCGACTAATGGTTATTTCCTTTTGCAATTGTGACCAACAGAACCCACCACATCCCATTGTTACATTGTTGTTACAGTCAGGGACAAAAGTTTCACCCTTTCTACTTTCTTTCCTTCTGCTGAATTAACTGCACTGCGCTGTTAAGTTGGTAGTACAGTCGAGGACAAAGGCTGGCTTAATATTTCACCATTCCTGCATCATATTCCTCTGTTTTTTTTTTTTTTTTTTTTTTTTTTTTTTTGACTTGTCCGACTCTGAGCAAAGGCTTCAAGGCCTATTCCCAAGTCCCAGTAGTCCTCCTTGGGGCCCAGTAGGTCTCCTACATCTCCACATGTCACCACTTTGGCGCTAACACCCACCATCCATACTGAATACATACTAGGGCTGTCTCATACAGGATTGGTGTACTGGTATTAGCGGGGGTACTTTTATGACATGTCGGCGTGTCATCTGGTAGATCAAAAAAGTCTGCTTTTTAACAAATTCAAATCCTTAAACTGTTCCCTGCCCCAGCCAGGATTAGAACTGGGTCAGGCAGGGACTGCAGGACACCTCTCTACCGACTGCGCCAACGCCACATCCCAAAATCAGGTTGATAGTAGAGTTGGTTGTTGATGTTGATCAATCCCAGCCTGTCTGGCAGAACAGATCCATCAACCGAAGCAAACAGCCACTCTACAGAACCGACTCATGCAGTGATCCGATATTCACTTGTGGTCGACAGTGCCTCACCACAGCGAATCACGGGGGAGTGTCGAGGTTTGGTTCCTGGATGGATGACTAATTTGCGTTTCTCCACCCAGTTAACAGGGGCACCATAGTAGGCTCCACTGCACCCCGTTTTTTGCTTACATGGGTAAAACCCAGCACTATAAACGAATTTTGGGTTACAGGAAACCATTAAGCTTGTCGCTCAGTGTACAGTAGAGTCACCTGAAGTGGAAGGAAGAGTAAAAAAAAAGTGACAGGAGAGAAAGGAAGATGTAAGAAGAGAGGCAGACAGACAATGAAGTGGAATGATAATAATGAAGGAAGAAGCAGGCAGCACTACATCAAGTGAGTGGATGATGGATGCCCCCACCTACCACTTATAGCTGGTGACAAAACCCTCCTAATACTTCACCTTGTGTTTCGTTTTCCTTTGTTGTACCCAAACATGGCACTGTTGGGATGGTGGCATTTTGCAGCCCTGAGATACCGTGAACCAATTTGAACCAGCAAAGACGTTTCTAAATTGTCTGTGACTTCACAGATGCTCATATGGACTGCGACCGGTCCTTTCCTAAATGCATCTCCTGTTGGCTGCAGAATCAAAGCGGTGATGGCCATGTAGAGAAGTGTGCAGTGTAAACGGAAGAAAATGAAAGAAAATAAACTATCTGATCTTCTAATGTCGATGTTATTACCTCCGCCAAGGAGGTTATGTTTTCACCCCCGTCCGTTTGTTTGTTGGTTGGTTTGTGAGCAAGATCACACAAAAACTACTGGACGGATTTCCATGAAACTTGGTGGAAGAATGAGCCTTAGCTCAGAATAGACTCCATTAACTTTTGGTGCGGATTTGTATAAAGGCGAGGATCCAGGGATTTTTTTTTTTTTTTCCACTTTCTTTAACATTGCGAGATAGGGCTTTTTTCGACATTTTCGTAACTTTTTCAGTCAATATTACATGAATCTTGATGAAAAAATCAGGCATATTTAGGATGTTGGTATCTACGAATGTGTACAGTTCGGCGCAGATCCATATAAAATTCCTGATCTAGCGGATTTAAATATGCTTTTACAGGGGGGTAGTCTTTTTCGATATTGGATTAGACATGACTGAATGAAAAGGAACTGCATATTGGGCCTTGGCGGAGGTATGCACTCTAGTGAGTGCCATTCTAGTTGGTGTATGATTTCTTCTACATTATGAGACAAGATGTTTTTATTAGGCAGTCTCTTTACCATCACTCATAATGATAGAGGTCTTTTCACTCCAGACAGTGAAAAAGGCAGAATATAGTACTCTGTCAGCGAAAATCTAACTTCAATTACTTTAAGGGAAGGTTACAGTACCCGTCCTATAGGTACTGCGACGAGGAAATAATTGTCTTCATCTTAAATACTGTACTCCATAGTCTCACAAACTTTGTACTTTTCTGCAGAGAGTTATTTCACAGTTTCAGGCATAAATGAGTTACTTCTCTTCAGCCTACTCCTAAGTAATCATTCATTAAAAGAAAAATCTTTTCACTTTAGTAACTGCTGCAGTTGTACGAAATTTATTTATTAATTATTTGCAATATTTAGCTTTCTGATATGCCCATCATCGTTGTGCCATCATGTGTTTAACCTGGCCACGGGATAATCCTGGTCCTCCTTGCTGCTCAGTGCTGCCACGCAACGTTATGCACAAGGAGAAGGCGAAACCATTACTTTGGACAGTTCGTCCAAGTCGATCTGCCTCGTCAGAATTGCCATGAGAACTGATCCTGACCTGTCTGGATTGGTCTGTAAAGCTCGAGAAAACTCAGTGATGTTTCTGACTGGCTGGTGTATCTTTGTCTTTATATATGTCCAGAAAGTAATTGTAAGTGCCATCAACTGAAAATTTTAACTGGCTCCCTTGTCTGCTCTTCTCGGCACAACCACTGCCCTCTACCACGTCACCGTGCCACCATCGCTAGTTTATCTTTGAGGTGCTGGAGTGAATGTATCAACACTAATGGCTGCAGATTTCTTCCTGGTTTTGCACATGTCGTTGTATCTATCTAAACCTGAGGTTACTATACATTTAACACTTAACTCCGAAGTCCCCCTGCGCCGTATCTACTTAGCAAGTTAAAGTAGAAACCCCTACCTAATAAGATGTATCCCATCCCTGCTATATTTGGCGTTGAGACAGTAGAACCCGTTCCAGTTGTCAACGTACGGTCTTGCATGGTCATTGCAATACTTGTTCAGGCAACAGTTAAGCCCTAATACTCTGGGTATCCATTCCCTGTTAACTCCTCTTCTCCGCAAAACTCGAAGGACAACATGGACTCCCACCCTTCTTCCTAGATTTGTCTAACATCCTTTTATACTGTTGCCACAGCATCTCTCTCCTACTCCTACCAACATCATTGCTTCTAACATTGGTGCAGATAATGGGATTAGCTTCGCTATCTCTCATGACGTCAGTCTTATCCAATACATTCCCTATTTTGGCCCATGGACGACACACATACTAAGAGATGTACGGAGTTGCCCCTCTAAATACCTTGAGATTCTTCAGCTAGAACAACATTCTTCTTACCTTTAACTCCTGTAGCCTCAGTGGCCGGTTTGATGGTTCGGCAGCACACTTCCCGCTCTGTATTAAGGCTCAGCACCACCGGGAACGTCAGCCAGGAACGACGGTCGTCCCGTCGTTTCAAAACTAACCATAGGTTTTTCTCGGAAATATGCTCAATATGTTTTCCAGGCAAAACTCCGCCAATTATTTTAACCAAACCTAACCTAACCCAGCCTAGCCTAGCGTTGACCTATCCCACAAGGGCTGCGTGGCTGAGGGTGGTGGTGCTGAACCGTAATACGGAAGGGAAATATGCGGTCCGGCACCACCCAGCTGCCACTAGACCCTTCTTACTCCACACCACTCACATTCTCCCCTACGCACTCGTCACGCAAAGCGTTGAATGCATTCTTACACCTCACACTCGCTTGCTTTTTGAAAAGTGAACTTAGCTGCACCCTTATGCACAAGCTTCCATCCTTCAGCCATCCTCTCATCCTTCGCCTCAAGCAATTTCTACTAACTCTCTCATCTCAGCCTTCTCTTGCCTTAGAGTTTGTATCTCTTACTTCAAGAATTTCTCAAAACTAGCAGTTGAAACGCTCATCTTACTTGCGGAAACCATCTGTCTCTCCCTAGTTCACACACGAACCAGATCTCAAATAAAAATCTCACTAAGCATTAGCTTTCAGCATTCAGAACCACTGTACCGCACTAGCAAAACACATATATCATAGGTCACTAGACTTGCCAACACAGTTCTTAAAACAGACAGTCACACTAGGTAAATCAGGAGAAACCTGATGGGCACGGTGAGCAGGGTGGATGGGATGGGGTAGCAAGGCCGAGTGGGGTGAGCAGGATGGGTGGGTTGACGGGTGAGGTGGGATGAATGAGAGAGTGGGTTGGTGCGCGCGGTGGATAGTAGAACAATAAGTTCATGGTGACTAAGTCCCTGGTAGGAATAGGTTTATGTGGGAAAATGAGTCCATTGGGAATTATGACCATGGTGAAATGGACCCAAGTGGAAACATAATTCCAGTGGTTAACTAGAAAGCACACAGAGAGGGCATACCTCCGCCAGTATAATTGCCATTAAAAAGGATCCGGATCCGGATTCGTCGAGATATTGTGTGGAATACACAGGATCCGAATCCGCCCCCAAATTTAATCAATTGTTCTTTGACCCATGGCCCACTCTTCCAAAAAATTTTATTGAAACTTATTAAGAACTTTTGGAGATTTTGTACGAGATACATAGGATCCGGATCCGGATCCGGATCTGCCCTTAAATGTAATCAAATCTTTCTTGTGCCATGGCCCACCCTTCCACAATATTTTATTGAAATTCAGTGAAAACTTTAGGATATATTGTGCGAGATACTCCGGAACAGCATCTGGCTCTGCCCCAAATTTAAGCAATTCTTTCTTGGCCCATGGCCCACCTTTCTACAATATTTCATTGAAATTTATTGAGAACATTTGGAGATATTGTGTGGACAAACAGACAAACACAGGTGAATACATAACCTCCTCCAGTTTCGTTGGGGGAGGTAAAAATGGGTCCACTGGGGAAGTATGTTCTTGGGAGAAAATACGTTCATGTCTGGATCCGGTGTTTCTCCATGGGGAGAGCATAAGGAAAAATAGGCTGATGGGAAATTTATATCCATGAGGATAATAAGTCCAAAGGAAAAAATAGGTCCATGAAGCGAAAACAGCTCAATGGGAGAATCTGGACAACGGTAAAAATAGGCTTAGGGGAAGAAATAGGTTCTTGATGAAAAATGGGCGAAAGAGACTAAACAGGTCCATTATGAAAAAAGCACAACAGAGAAATAGGTTTTTAGGAAAATAGAGACCCATGAAGAAAATAGATAAATATGGAAAATACGCCCATGAGCGAAAAAGGGCATGTTAAAAACAGGTCTATAGGAAAAAAAACAAAAAAATAGGTCCAAGGGGGAAACTTTGTCAGTGACGGAACAGATCCATGAGGGAAGAGAGGTAGGTGACGGCTGAGACCTAGAAAGTGTATATAATTTTGAAGCAGATGTACTGTAGGAAAAAAAAAGAAAGAAAAAGGAGAAACCTCAAATATGCATAAGGAAATATTCTTTCTGCTGTTTATTATTTGCGAAGTAATTGCCACCCGAGAGGTATGAAAAAGTTCGTCATTGAAATAAACTCGGGGGTAAAGAAATTTGCCATTTGTAGCTAAATTACGAAATTACTGAAGGACAGGGGAGTGTATATATGAGGTCGGATAATGTGTGTATTTTATATGTATATTAACTAAGGGAATGAGTGGCATATAATTCTAAGTGAAAAGACTCTCTCTCTCTCTCTCTCTTTCTCTCTCTCTCTCTCTCTCTCTCTCTCTCTCTCTCTCTCTCTCTCTCTCAGCGCATATTAACACTCACTTTACACTTCTTCTCCCTGTATCTCCTTCACTTCAAACTCCAAACTGAGGCCTTTTTTCACCTGAGCTTAATTAGTAATAAAACTCGTCTTGATTATGCCTTCATCTTCTCTGACTCTCTGTCTTTTCCCTGTCTGTCTCTTCCCTGCCTGCCTGCCTGCCTACCTGCCGGTCTGTCTGCCTGATTTTTCTCTGCCTGCCTGTGTCTTCTTTGCTTACCTGCCTCATCCCCTCTTGCCGGCGTCTTCCCTGCCTCATCCCCTCTTGCCGGCGTCTTCCCTGCCTGCCTACCTTATACCTACGTAAGGACACCATTTCCCTCTTTATTCTGGCAACATCTAGACGACTGTGATCGACATAGGAAGAACCACTCTGGCTGAGTGAAACATCTAGTCTTATCAATAAAACATTGAGGATGAATGTTCAGGCAATTTCTGTAGTATATGTTGGTCGTGGGATGCTTGTGGTTGTTCATCTCATTATCCTGCATCACACATTACACAGCTCAGTCAGGTGCGATGTCGAGAAGCCAGGTACGTTCTAGTTTCGTCAGATGCTTTAGTGTTATGAGGAACGGAGACTTGCCGCTTCCTTTATCCTCTTAGTTTTCGTACTGCGGCCGATCTTTTCTCCAGCCCCACCCTGGCGACTGCCGAGGTGGTGATAAAGGGCCGTGTTCTCGCTGACGTGGGAAACTTTGTCACTTCTTCCTGAGTGATTAATTTTGCATATTACATGTTAATAATCTCTTGCAGAATATCTACTTTATATCTCTGATATCGATAAAACATGAATTATTGTCCCCTTGAATCTGATGACATACTGTTCTTAGTATTGTGTTCTTGATATCACAAGACGATTTATACACATTAGAAAAGACTCTTCGAACTGGAGGTATTAGTTACAAGCCCCATTAAGCTCTCACTTGTACTGCAATTTGTATCAAGAGTAATTTAGAAATACATTCTTGGAGGATATTAGTATTTAATATCTAGTATAACTCAATGAAAAAGGGGCGTTACGAAAGCCCTAGTTCACCGAGAATACAACTGAAAGTGTACAGGACAATAACCTACGCTCTGCCAACGCTGCATCAGGGAAAACCACTTGACAGAATCAACAAACGAATAAGACACATCATACTTTTACTGCGTTAGAACCTCGTCACATTGAAGTCGGAATCAGACATATTCTAACGCTAACTGTCCGATCGTGTAGGTCAGGGTAAAGGCTGGAAAAACATCTCGTAACACTGGACATTCCGCTTTTCAGTTCCAGACAATATGTGACACTGAGAAGCGGAATGCCTAGAAAGCGTCGCACTGTACAGTATCCGGGTGTTCTCTCAGCTTTTACCCTGAGTAGTTTGCATCTGAATCATATCCGATTCCAACCTCATTGCGAAAAGGCTCTTAGTTGGTTATTTTTCTAAATAGTCTGACCACTACTAATAAGCTAATCGAAGAAAAGTGTAGAATCCAGACCATAAATGCTGTACGACTCTACATGATTATCGTTATTGCTATAAACTGCAAAACAGAAACAAAATGGTAACCATCAGAGTACTGTAAACACAGTCCATTAGTGATGACAGTGTTTTTCTACCCGCGCTCGCAAAACGAAAGCGGATGTTATGTTTCTGTGTGTGTGTGTGTGTGTGTGTGTGTGTGTGTGTGTGTGTGTGTGTGTGTGTGTGTGTGTGTGTGTGTGTGTGCATGCGCGTGAGTCTGTTTTTCTATCTGTGTAAACATAAATGAAACACCAAGCGTGGTAGAGGAGTTAAGGGTAAGCCAACGAGTAAACTTAATATTTTTGAGAACAGTAGATCAAAAGTCAAGATCACAAGTGTAGGCCAAAGTTTGACCTAGACTGAACTTTATCCAATTTAGGCCAAACTTGAGGGAGGGGTTGAGGGCAAGGCAAGAATGAAGGCGTTCACTTTTGAGAACAATCAGTCAAAGATCAAGGTCACTGTGTAAGATTCTGTGTTGACCCGTGTGTGTGTGTGTGTGTGTGTGTGTGTGTGTGTGTGTGTGTGTGTGTTTTAGTTACTCATTTTTTATCCGATTTTAAGTAAACTGGGTGGGAGTTTTGAGGGTCAGCCAAGAGGTAATCCCACTGCTTTTGAGAATGAGAGGTCAAAGGGCCAGATCACAGCACAAAGTGAACATAAAACAGTTTCTATCTAATTTAGACCAAACATTATGGAAAGGTTCAAGACAAAGTATGTATGAATTTATCTGGTATTGAGAACCAGTCAAAGGTCAAGGTCACAGGCAAAGGTTAAAGGTTAAGCTTACAGGGCAAATTCAGCTCGAACAGTTTTGATCTGATGTGCACCAAACTTAGCGGAAGGGTTAAAAATCAAGAAAGATCATAATAAAAGGGAATTACAGCTGTAGGACAGTTTGCCCATGCTAGGCAGCTCCTACAAGAGTAACTAAGCTACTAGAATAAGACAAGGATAGTAAAGAAGAAGAACAAAGGAATTCAGTTTTGAGGACAGTCATTGTAAGGTCAAGGTCACAGGGGAAAGTTAAATTTCGACCCGTATGTCTGTGTTTGAGTAAAATAACTAAAGCAGTTTTGATCTGATTTGGATACAACTTGCTGGATGAGTTAAGGATCATCTAAGAAGTTAACGCATTGTTTTTAAGCACAATAGATAAAAAGTCAAGGTTACATGCAAGATCAACTCTAATAGTGTTCTTTCGATGCAGACTAAACTTTTTAAAGAGTTCAGCTGAAAACAAGGGCACTGATTTTCGATTTGGAGAACAGTCAGTCAAAGGTCAAGGGTCTCGGGGAAAGATAAAAGGTCAAGGTCACTGGGCAAAGTCAGTTCAAACAGTATTGATCTGACTTTGACCAGTGTTGGTGGAAGAATGAAGGATTACACAATAATGAAATAATTCAGTTTTGTGAGTAATCTGTCGAACGTTATGACAAAAACAAATATTCGACCCTTAGACCAGTTGGTGGACACAGGGGTTCTGCTCTTACAGTGCTCCCTCTTTTTATTCATGTGTCCGACTCAGTATAAACTTGATATCCCACTCCCTGAGGCCTAGCAGTCATTTTACGTGCCACATACCTTCACATTTTGCCGTCTTGATGCTAGTACCTACCGTCCATAATGGATATATGCTAAGTCTCATATTGGATTGGTGTGGTGGCATTAGCAAGGGTGCTTTTATAGCCTATTGGTGGGTCATGTAGATCAGCAAAGTCTCTCTTAATGAAATTAAAATCATCAGACGTTCTTTCCTCCAGCCTGAGATCCAACTAGCGTCTTTTCAGGCAACATATTTTTCCAGCCACTTTACTATCACATCAGTAACACCCGCCGCCATCTGCCAGCCACCACCAAGCCCCAAGATCAGTATTCTCGTCAACTGAGGAGGCCAACTAAGGTCAACTGAGCACCTCTTCCTTACCAGTTTTACCTTTTGACAACCATAACGTATTTTTCTTGCAAACTCTACACGACTATATTAACCTTAAGAGATATTCGTTGAGCTGGAGGAGTTATACATAATTTTCTTCAACCCTTGAATACGAGAAGCCTCTCCTAAGTGAAACAAAGTTGTGTGGAAACAGCAAGAATGACCTAGTTGTTTTTGTTGTTGCTTAACCCCATTCTATCTGGCAGAGTAGTCCCCTTGACCAGAGGTAAGCTGCTGATTCTGTGTGGCCGTCCTACAGATACGATACAGTACATACACCATGTTTAGAACCAGCGTTCCCTTATGGCAGATGCTTCTCTCCAGGGTCGGACCAAAACCCTTCCCCAAGGTGCCGTGCATCTGGTGGCAGAATGGTCATTTTCGGGTGAACCTCGTTCCGAGACATATACAAAGTTTTATTGCATTTTCTGATACTTTGGGATGTAATCATCAAAATAAAAAAGTGCACCCAGGTGGCACACTTGACCGTTTCAATATGGAGGCCGAAATCCAATATGGCCGCCTGCATGAATGATGATGCTAATAAATCATGTTTAGCTATCTTTTTCAGCTTTTAATTTTCTTCATATAATAATAATATTAACTTTTCCTATCAGAACATGCACTAAACAAAATGATTATCTGCAAACTACACATTGCAACGTTTCATTTTAACGATTTTTAAGTTTTTATGATCCGACTCTGGGCATAGGCTTCACAGCCTGCTATCAAGGCCCAGCAGTCCTCCTACATACCATGCACCTCTACATGTCACCACTTCGGCGCTAACACCCACCGCCCACCGTCCATATTGAATACATGCTAGGGCTGTCTCATACAGGACTGGTGTATTGGTATTAGCGGGGGTATTTTTACGACATGTCGGCGGGGCTTCTGATAGATCAGTAAAGCCTGATTTAATGTAATTCAAATCCTTAAACTGTTCCCTGCCCCAGCGGGGATTTGAACCTGGGTCCCTTGGGACTGTAGCCCACCTCTCTACCGATTGAGCCACCGCCTCCCCCATGAATGATGATGCTTATAAAACATGTTTAGCTCTGGAACTGTCTCCCTCTGTCTGTATTTCCTGCTGCCTATGATCTCCAGTCTTTCAAACTTTTCCTATCAGAACATGCACTAAACAAAATGATCGGATCTTGAATTTGGCTCTCTATTGTATTTTGTTTTTCTCTTGGAGGGAACTGTTACTGCGGGCTCATGGCCTTTGGTTCCTTCTTCCTCGCATAAAAAAAAAAAAAATTTCAAGTGCCGATAGAAGAATTTTTTTAATGTCAGTAAATTGCTGTCATCAAAGTCAATAAAACAATAAAGACATCTTTTGCGTACTATTTCCTAATTCAATGCTGCTTATATTTTAGAGACATATCTTAATGATGTGAAGAAGTTTGGTTACTGGGTGGATGCGTAGCTGCATTGCAACACCCAGAGTGCACAGCGTCACCACATGTAGGCTCCTTGTTAGAGCCAGATTAGCTGGTAAAATACGCTGCCGAACTGAAATAGTTACATCAACATATGAAGCTAATGTATTTACTTATTAATACATATGCAATCAATGCTGACGTAAGCGATATAAATAACACACAACAGAATAATAAACTGTATTTTAACAATTAATCGCTAAGTATGAGGTGCCAGAAATCCTTCTAAGCTGGCAAAAATACGGACCAAGGGCACGCACGGCTGTAGTCTCGTGTGCTTAGGAGCATTTCTAGCAACTCTTACTTTTTCTTGTTTACATATTACATTTTGTTACTTGCTTGCATGTTATTTACGTCATTTTTGTATTGATGTAGAATTCTTATATATGGTATATTTGTGTTCATAAGTAAGGATACACATGTGGTGGTGTTGTACTGTAGTGCTCACTGCTGTTGCAATGTGGAACTTTTCACCTACAGCCTGATGCATTAGACATAAACCAACCAGGTAGTGAGTGAAGAAAGGCCACATCCAGCCACCAGTGGACACTAGGCAACACAAAATGTTTACCCTTACTTATGAACGCGACTGTGCAAGGCCATTTTAACGTACCAGATTTAGATATAAGTTGGTATGGAAGAGGCGCTAAGGAGCCTGCTTAACTCGTCCAGCAAGAGGCCATGTTTGCTATTAATTCATGATTCCACCTGACGATTGTATGGAGTTCAGGGCAGACCACTTGTACTGAAGGGGATTAATGAAAGCCATATCTATCCCCCTGTAGTTCAGAAGTCGATCCCAGGCTGAGAAAGATGGTCTGCGGGTGGTAAGAGTGGGAAGAATAGCAGTTTATCGGATTTAGAAGTTTAACCAACGAAATTACCAGCCCTATAGCACACACACACACACACACACACACACACACACACACACACACACACACACACACACACACACACACACACACACACACACACACACACACACACACACACACACATTTCATAGAGGGGGGACTAAATTATTAACACGCTCCCGCCCTGCCTTCATTCACCGTGGCCTCTCCATGCGCTGCTCCATATCGTAAACCAGCTCCACCGTGACTACCTCTTCCCGCTACCCACGCTACAGACGGTCCAAAAAACGGTGTAAATAACGGTAAGGGCGAAATACGGGTGCTGTTAATCCGTACACGGTAGTCGTTACGAGGGAAGATATCGAGGGTAGGGGATGAGGACGATAAGGGAGGGGTTTATAGAGGAATGATGTTCACTGCTGGCAAGCTGTGGCGGGGGTGAGGAAGGAAGGAGGAAGAAACTAGGAAATTAGGAAGAAAGGAGGAAGAAAGGGAAGGTGGAAGAGGCAGAAGGAAAAAAGGAGAGGTTAAGAAGGAAGGAGGAAAATAGGAAGGAGAAAGGGAAGATGGATCAAGAGGAAAGAAGGAAGGAAGGAAGAAGAAAAGGGATAATGGAGGAAAAAGGGAAGGTGGAGAAGGTAAGAGGAAAAGAGAAAAGGTAAGGAGTGAGGAAAGGAAAGGTGGAGAATGACTGAGGGAAAATCAAATCTGGAAGAGTGAGGAGGAAAAGCAGGAAGTAGGGAAAGTGGAAAAGGAATGTAGAAAGAAGATGTGAAGGAAGGAAATGGTACTGGAGAAAGATGAAAGAATGGAAGAATTAAGAAAGAAGACTGAAGGAAGTAAAAGAAGGTGGAATATGAGGGAGGAGGAAATGGAGAAGGAGGAAAGTTATGAAAGTGGAAACAGCGAGAGAGGAAAAACAGGAGGTTGGGAAGAAAAGGCGTGGAAAGGGAATGAGGAGCAGAAAGGAGGAGGAAAGAGAAGGTAGAGAAGGAACGACGAAGAAAGGAGAGAAGGAACGACGAAGAAAGGGGAGATGGGGAAGATCGAAGGAAAGGAAGGCAGAGAAGGAATGAAGGAGAGAGAGAGAGAGAGAGAGAGAGAGAGAGAGAGAGAGAGAGAGAGAGAGAGAGAGAGAGAGAGAGAGAGAGAGAGAGAGAGAGAGAGAGAGAGAGAGAGAGAGAGAGAGATCGTGTGTGGGTGTTGCGGGGGAAATGGATGAGACTGAGTGAATGAGGTAGACGAAAGAAATCCACTATGTAGGAAAAAGGAAATGGGGAAAAGTAAGGGTTGGGGTGAGGGGTGCAAGGAGAAGCAAGGGATGTGGTGGTGTGCAGGGAGAAGCAATGGCTGGGGTGAAGATGCAGGGGTTAGCAAGGGATGGGGTGAGGGTATAAGGGAAAGCAAGGGATGGGGTGGGGGGTGCAGGGAGAAGCAAGGGATGGGGTGGGGGATGCAGGGGGAAGCAAGTGATGGAGTGAAGATGCAGGAAAAAGTAAGGGATAGGGTGGGGCTGCAGGGACAGTGAAAAACTAGCCGGGGAACAGTTCAGGGGTAGAGATGCAGAGTAGGAGTGTGGTGGTTTAGGGTGTCGGGAGAAAGTGACAGTAAATTTGAAGGAGCTGGTAGTAGAGGAAATTACACACACACACACACACACACACACACACACACACACACACACACACACACACACGCTCGCTGGCGCAGTGGTAACGTTCTCGCTTGCCATCTGGTAGACGGGAGTTCGCGCCTCGCTCAGGTTGCGAAAAGTTTCACTGACGAAGTGGGTGGTTACTGTCCCCCTTGAGCAAGGGGACGGGTGTGTGGATGTGTGAAGGTCACAGCCTTGCCCTTAGATCGGACTATATGAGCTCTCAGCTCCCTTCCGGGAGGGTAAAATGCTGACGATCACGACCATCAAGTGATCCTGACCGACCCGGTGAATTACACACACAGTGAACTTACAGTAGATGAAGTTAGAGCGTCTCACTCGGAGTGGTCTAGCCACGTGCATCGACTCGATCCCCGAGAGGTGATTGATTATGTATTGCCAGTAACGGAAATAGGCTGATCATCTACCCATAAATATGCTAAACTCCAGTAAACTATCCTCAGGCCTCTACAACTCGAAGGGCAGTCACTCCATTATATATCGAAATTAAAATCCTGGACTGCTGCAACTCTGATTGACGAAACCGAGAAACTGAAGCACTGATGGTTTTCACTTGACATGGGAACGGCTCTAAGAGAACAGAAAATAATGATTTCTACGTGTCCTACGAACTCTAATGCATTTCACACCACTTTCTCTTCGGTGTCGTCCCTTTTTTGTTCCTCGTTGTCCGTCCTCGTCCGTTGTCGGGAAGTTAGTGTGAGGGATTTACAGGCGACAATAAAAGTTTGGAGAGGCGGCAGTTCGTCGCAGAGACGACTTGGGGACGACATGAGCGCCGGAGGGGAGGTGAGAGGATGGGAGACAGTCTTTTAGGGAGGTCGAGGCAGTGAGAAAACTGAAAAAAAAAAAAAGTGTGGAAATTATATAAAAGAGTGAAAGAGATACAAATTGTTAAAAGCATAGAAAATGTGAGTTGGAATGATGGCAAAAGTGTGATAATAATACAAGGAGTGTGTTAAAAGAATAGAATCAAGGTGAAGGTGAGGGCATACAGTACTGGGTGCTTAATTTTTTCTTTATGTGACCGACTCCGGACATAGGTTTCACAGCCTGCTTTCAGGGCCCAGTAGTCCTCCTATGTACCGCACACCTCTACATGTCACCACTTCGGCGCTAACACCCACTGCCCATACTGGATACATGCTAGGGCTGTCTCATACAGGACTGGTGTATTGGTATTAACGGGGGTATTTTTACATGTCGGCGGGTCTTCTGGTAGATCAGTAAAGTCTGATATTTATGAAATTCGAATCCTTAAACTGTTCCCTGCCCAAGCGGGATTTGAACCCGGGTCCGTTAGGACTGCAGACCAATTCTCTACCGATTGAGCCACCACCTCCCCGCCAGTAATTCATCCCAGTAATTCAAACCTTTGAGCCAGTGAGGAGCAATTCACTTACTACCCTGAGACAGAAGGCCAATACAGTCCAGGCTACCACTGTTACCTTCCACTGGTGTTACCCTAGGTACTCATTTTACTTACCAACCCATAAAGGGTCGATGGACACTCGAGTTGAGCGGCTCCAGCTGTCCACACCAGAATTCGTACCATGGCGCTGTAGGCCCAACAACTTCGTAACTAGCAGTAGATTACCAGCTGAGAATGAGACATAGGAGCCTCAAAGACTTTGTTTGGTAGGTCAGTTCCCTGCCTTGTAGCACCTGTCGTGTCATCCGGTTGGGCATTCCACACTGTTAGCCATTTCACCACCGAGTGCTAAGTTTTCTTTAGCCAGGACGATCCCTAATACTTTGTTTTGTTTTGCTTTATATCGAAAATCCTAACCTGACCTAAATGAGCCTGACCCAACACAAACCTAGCTTACCATAACCCAATACATTCCAGCTCTAACCCACAGTACATAACCCACCCCTGAGCTAATCTAACCCAACCCAAATCAATCCAGTCCAACTCTAACTTAAGTTAATGTTAGCTAACCCAACCCAGCCCAACCCTAACCAAACACAGTCTAGCCCAACCCACCGTAACCTAATCCAACTCAGCTCTTGATTAACCTAACAAAATCTTATCCTAACTTAACCAATTCTCACCTAAACTAATATAATCTTATGTAACGTAACCTATCTTAGCTCAGTCAACCCACTCCTGACCTAAAATAACCCAATTTAAACCTAGTCTAACCCAACCCAACCCAGTTCAACCCAACTCAACCTTAACATAAATTAACCTAACCTAACCTAACCTGCCCCTATCTTCCCTAACTTAGACCTTTCTGGAAAAGAAAAAAAGTGGCAAAAATTACTACACACAGGAAATATGCCGCCCTCCTCACCACGACTTTTGCTGGGCGTGTCCAGAAAATGGTGAGGGAAATAATGTTCCTTACCCTTTGTTTTTTATTCATGCATTTAGGATCCTTACAACATACAAGCTAACGCATTTTACCCGCGCACTTCTAAATTTGTTCCACGCATACAGAATCCTTAGAGAACAAACATTATCTATCTATCTGTCGATCTGTCTATCTACACAGTAATGATGTTACCGATTACCTTTCTCCGACGTATGAGAAACACTGGAAAGTTATCACATGCGCTTCTAATATTCATTCTGCACGCTTAGGTAGTATACACATAATGCATAAATAGTTCTTACCAGTGCAGTATTAATTTTTCAACTTATCAAGAACGTCCGAAAATTCCGTACTTGTTTCATTTTCCTTGTGTTTACGGAATATATATAAATTTATGCATTATGTTCGTTAAATGACTCTGCTTCTCAGTAGCCTTTCCTCGGCAAATCAGTGATATGATCTCATCGATATTTTGTTCACAGTGTGTCAGAAAACCGAGACATGAATAATTATACTTACTATTTATATTTTCAGCTTGTTCAACACATCCAAACACTAACGCACACACACATACACACACACACACACACACACACACACACACACACACACACACACACACACACACACACACATACACACACACACATATATATATATATATATATATATATATATATATATATATATATATATATATATATATATATATATATATGTGTGTGTGTGTGTGTGTGTGTGCGCGTTTATGTATGTATGTATGTATGTATGTATGTGTATGTATGTGTGTGTATGTATGTGTATGTATGTATGTATGTATGTATGTATGGTATTATGTTTGAGGTTAGAACCATCAGTCCAACTACTTTTTAAGTCTAGCTTCGGCCAGACGACTTTTATTCAAATACAGAGCGACCATTCATTGTAAAGCAGATAATCAGTCTAAACCTAAACACCAGTTTTTTGTGCTAAACAAATTCATCCGGATAGAAAAAAAAAAAAGTCTTCGCAAGGAAGGGTTGAAGGGTGGACGTAGTAGTAGTAGTAGTAGTAGTAGTAGTAGTAGTAGTAGTAGTAGTAGTAGTAGTAGTAGTAGTAGTTGTTGTTTTTGTTGTTGCAGCAGTGATAGTGAACCCAGTTGACTGCAGCCTGAAGTTACCCTCCCCCCCTCCTGTAATCCACCATCCCCACTTCTAGGGATATGAAGGGAGTGGAGGGGCGTTGAATGACTACGCAGCGGAGCCGTCCAGCTATATCAGTGCCACCGAGCGAAGACACCCCTCTCCCGCACCCATGACAGGTTAATCGGTGAAGGGGAGACTTTTGAGGAGGGTTATCTGTTCTTGTCCCCATATTAGCCTCTTCCCTACCAGACATCTCGCCAGACCTGGAAAAAATCGTCCAGCAAGAGTAAGTATCTAACATAATAATAATAGCAACAAAAATGATAATGGTGTTGATAATAATAATAATAATAATAATTATAATAATAATAATAATAATAATAATAATAATAAATGAAAAAAATTATCCACAGTGAAAGGATTAAGGTTGGGGATTGTTTTAGTCTTACAGCTTCCAGACGATTTTATTCAACTTAAGAAAGGCCTGTCTAACTGAGGAGGTTAATGAAAACTCTATCTAGCCCACAGAGCTCTATAGTATGAAGAGTGTTTCTCCTGGGTATCACCACGTAGTTTGTGTAACAGCCGCTAGGAGCCCAGGGCGGCGCTGATGATTATCTGCACCACCGACGCCCACGTCTTTTGAATTCAGCCGATGAATTCGGAAAATATAGTGCCATGGTCCACTGCTTAACTTATGTAAGCAACAGCGAAACAGAGACAGCAAGCTAAGAACAGTGATCCACTTGCATTACTATTGTGGAGACTACGAGTGGTGGTGTTTCAGAGTGGCGGCCCAAGTTACACGCTCGCTGCGGAGATAGCCTCGCCATATTACAGAGCTCAGTCATCCAGCCCCTCCAGTTCAACAGGTGTCCTCAGATCCAGATAAAATCGTTTGAGGATGGAAACAATAATACAAAAAAGGTGTGTCATGGCGGAGGATGTGGAAGAGGCAGCGTATCCCATGAATCTTTTTTTTTTTTTTTTTTTTTAATGAGACCCACACGAGATAAGTTTATTATCGACCTTTTTTTTTTGTTTTTTTCCGTACTCTCAGTGGTGGCCACAGATCCTTTGCCTGTCCTTAGCTGTGTCATCCACCTATTTAAAGGATAAACTCGACCAAGCTGCACCTGTGGAGTTTTACGAGCGTCACACTTACTAGGGGGTTGGTGTGGCGGGGGGGGGGGTATGGTAGTGTGTCTGGGGTGCATCTTGAGCGTGTCTAGAGTGTGTTTTAGATGAGTGTGTTGTGCATTTGGGATGTGTCTGGGGTGTGTCAATAGATAAGGGACATTTTTTGGACGTGTTGGAGTGGGTGCGGCTATCAGATGTGTTCATTGTCTAATTAAACTCGGCAGTGAATGGGTTGATGATAATATTTAGCGTCACCATTCAAAAAAAAAAAAAAAAATCTTCCCAAATCCGAAAAGTCTGAAAAAGGCAAGAATGAAGTAGAATAAAATAGACATGGTGGCAGTGGAGAGCTTAGGGTTGGGAGAGCCTTTAAGTGTGTCTTTGTGGACTCGTCGCCTCTCCTCGGGGTGCCTCTCAAACTTCATGTGCGGCTGCGATAAGGGAGAGCACGAGGGGGAGGGGTGGTAGGGAGAGGAGGAGGAGGGAGAGAGAGGAAGGTAAAGTGAGAGGGAGAGGGTGAGGGAGATAGAGAAGGAGAGTGAGGAAGGTAGAGGAGGAGGGAGAGGGAGAGGGGGAAGAAGATGAGGCGGAGAAGGAGAGGCAAGAAAGGGAGAAGATGGAGAGGAAGAAAGAGAGGAAAGTGAGAAAGAGAGGGAGGCAGAGGGAGAGAGGAACTGGGGCGAAAGAAGAGGCAGAGAAGGAGACTCAGGAAGGGAGAAGGCTGGGGAGATACTGTAGGAGATGAAGTAGCAGGAGGGCGGGAGGCAGAAGAAAGCAAAGCGGGAGAGTTTTTGATACGAGGAAGGGGAACAGAGACCAAAAAATATGAGAGAAACTAAAATAAAGGGAGATGAAGAGAGAATGAAAAGATAAGAAGGGAGTAAGAAGAGAAAAATTAAGAGACGGGAAGAAGGGGAAGGAGGAGAGGAGAAAAGAAGTGAAGGGAACAGGAATGGCGAAAGACAAATAATGGAGATAATATTAGAATAAAAGGGAGAGAAGTATGGGACAAAGAGATGGAGGAGTCTATGAAAGTTTAGACTGGAAGTGAAGAGGAAATAAGCATCGTTTTGAAAGCCTTCTGGATATTCGCAAGGAAACGGAGACGATGATATTGGAAAACGAAAGGAAAGAATGTGACGGAGAAGAAAAAGATGGGAGGGAAAAACGAAGAAGAATACTGGAAAACGTGGAAGAAGAAATGAATGAGAAGGACAGGAGAAAAGACGGATGGAAAAGAAAGGTAGGGAGAAAAAAGAGCTTGAAGGAAAGGAACAAGGGCAGAGAAGGGCAAGAAGGAAAGGATAGGGGATGAAAAGTGCCTGAGAGAAAAAAAGGAGAGAGAAAGAGGTATCGGGCAGTGAAAAACACAGATAAAGAAATAGGAAAGCAAATAAAAACAAAGAACACTCCCAGACTGCAGTGCCCACACCAACTGGTCTATGGGCCGGATATTTGACTTTGTCCTGTGATTTTGACCTTTGACAAACACCTCTCAAACTCGACTTACTTTCTTCATACCTAAACCCTGACCCTTCCACCAACTTTGTTTCATATCGGAGCAACACTGTTTCTGCTGATTTCTCCCAGGGACTTTGATTACCGACCTTTCTCGGTGATGATCATGACCTTCAGTGATTGTTCTCAAAATCGAATCATAGTATCCTTGTTTTAATCTGAACACTTCAAGAAAGATTAGAGTACATCGGATAAAAATTGTTTAAAATGACCTTGTCATGCAACCTTCGTTCTGTGCTTCACAAAACAGTAGGTCAACCTTTTAGGTGATCCTCAACCCATTCAACAAGTTTGATTAAAATCAGCAAAAAACAAATAAATAAATTAATTAATAAATAAAATATTTTAGGTTAGTGAGCACAGAGACACACGGTTCTCAGCACTGAATTCCTTCACTCTTGCCTGACACTCAACTTTTCCACTAAGTTTGGCTCTTCATATCAAAGCTGGGTTGATCGGGCTTCGTAACCTTGGCCTTCGACCTTTGATCGATTGTACTAAATATTGAATCCTTTTAGTCTTGACATCATCAGCCGTTGCACAAACTTTGCTGTAAATCGGATAAAAGGTATTTAAGGTGACCTTGCCTATGACTTTGACTTATTGTTAAAAAAAGAAAAAAAAATTCTTGTTAACCCTCAAACGATATACCAGTTAGCTTAAAATCAGATGAAAACCGTTGAAAATATTCCGTTAATAATCACACACACGGCTCGAAATTTGGCTTTGCCCTATGACCTTGACCTTTGACTGATTCTTTTCAAGACTGAATCACATAATTCTTGCCTTACTCTCAACCCTTCCCCTAAATTTGATCAAAATACGATAAAAACTGTTCAAGTCGATTTTGCTGGGTAAACTATTGATGAACCATGTGCCCTACACCTTTGGTCTATTGTTCTAAATAATACTAGGTATCTCCATTGGCTGACCCTCAACCGCGCATCAAGATTGGCTAAAATCGTATTAAAACTACCTGAGGTCTTTTGTTAACTGTACACACACACACACACACACACACACACACACACACACACACAACATCGCTCGCTGGTGCAGTGGTAACGTTCTTGCTTGCCAACTGGTGGACGGGAGTTCGCGCCTCGCTCAGGTTGCGACAAGTTTCACTGACGAAGTGGGTGGTTACTGTCCCCCTTGAGCAAGGGGATGGGTGTGTGCTTGTGTGAAGGTCACAGCCTTGCCCTTAGATCGGACTATATGAGCTCTCAGCTCCCTTCCGGGAGGGTAAAAGCTGACGATCACGACTATCAAGTGATCCTGACCGACCCGGTGAATTACACACACACACACACACACACACACACACACACACCGCTTAAAACATAGCACTCGCTTTCACTTCGGGAGTCGTGCATGTAAAAATAGCAGCGAGAAGCCATGACCTTAAGTAAAAAGGAGAAGGAAGTAGATGCAATGGACAGTGATTCATTTATTTTTTTTCTTTATGGCATTGTACCTTTATTGCGTCATTTACAGCGAAGGGTCCCGGGGATAGGCCACTCATTACTGATATTTCAGGCAAGAATGATCTGAAACTTGTCCCTGAGTAAATCATGTGAGTAATTAACCATACCTTGGATTTTAACCCTTTATGGGCCACATGCGGCTGGGCAACTTAAACAACTAACCATTATTTAAAGAGGCGATATTAATACCAGAGGACTGAAGACGTAAAACAAAGGGAACCACGACAATACATGACTGAGGGTAAAGCTGAGAACGAAACTAAATGGAAGTAAAGGAGAGAGAGAGAGAGAGAGAGAGAGAGAGAGAGAGAGAGAGAGAGAGAGAGAGAGAGAGAGAGAGAGAGAGAGAGAAAACCCGTTCGACCTGCTCTGCCACTGTACTGTATAATATTTTCAGGGGGGCGACAGGAATCCATACAGCTGTGTCGTAACTCCCACACGCCTCCACCCCCTCTACACTGCGCCCCCCCCCTCCACACCACTCCCACCTTGCACCCCTCTTACCCCACCTCCTCCACCAATCCCCCCACTCCCCCCTGTCCCCCCACGCCTTCGGCCCCCCTTCAGCCCTCCCACGCCAAATTTTCCACCTCATCAAAGGTCACCACTAGTCTATGTTTACTCTCTCATCGTCGCGTCGGGTCGGGTCGCGTATGGCCGTGTATGGTCGGTCTGTTTCGAGTTTGTATTTTGTTGGACCGGAATGGGTTGTGCTAAGTTAGGTATTTCAATTTGTCAGGTAGCCTAGTGTCAGGTAGTGTAAGTAGTGTCGGACAGTGTAGCAAAACGTAAGGTTATCGTTGGGTAGGGTAGTGTCGGGTAAGGGTGCATCGGGATGGGTAGTGTCGCGTAGGGTAATGTTGAGTAAGGGAAAGTCGGGTTGGGTAGCGTATAGGGTTGTGTTGGGTAAGGTAGGGTCGGTTTGGGTAGTGTCGCGTTGAGTTGTGTTGGGTAAGATGGTGTCGGGTAGGATTACAAAAGTAGCGTGGAGTAGGGTAGAGTCGGGCAGGACGAAGTCGGACGGTGAGGGTGTGGTGGGGTTGGGCCGGGTAGTGTCTGGTAGGGTTGGGTCGGGGTAAAAGGAGTTGCAATGGGATACTGCGGTTTGTATTGGTGGATCTTGATCAATATTAACATTATTAGGCTCCAGTCAGGCAACTCAATATGGGTTGAATAATAGCGTCTGGCGTCAATTTGAATAAAATACTAGGGTTGTCTTGAATATTTGTGGGATCTCTCCTCTAAGTTAAACGACTGGTGTCATCTGAAATAGAATACTAGAGCTGTCCCACTCATGAGAGGGTTAAAATTCACTCGTTCAGTATTACATTAGATTTTGGCTGGTAACGTTCACAGTCTGCTATGGAGCGTTTTTACTAACCTTAGATTTCTAACCTTTCTCAATTCAGCTCATGACCAAATTGTAGTCAGATCAGATGGTTGGTTTGAGTAGTAACCAAGAAGACGCTTTCTTCCTAATTACTAAGGCTCATTGAATTTATATTCAATTTGTGGGAATGGGCCAGGTCCGACAGAAAAAAAAAAAAAAAAAAAAAAAAACTACTCTTCCATCCACAAACGTTCTCTACAAAATTTTCGATACTCAGTCTGCCTATATACTGCATGACCTCGCATCCTGAGAAGGGCGGGCTCGACAAAACAGCATCCAGGAGTTATTATCTCTCCTCATTGACAACATCGTCTCCCACGACACGCAATTCTCCCTTACATACTCTACCAACTGCTCTAGTATTTTAGCATGTCCAAGGCGACAATATTATTTAGGTCAGTGGTTAGCTTCAAAATGCGTGTGTGTGTGTGTGTGTGTGTGTGTGTGTGTGTGTGTGTGTGTGTGTGTGTGTGTGTGTGTGTGTACTGCATATTCTAACACAATATTATATAGCATTACGGCTATTGGGGTGACTGAATAGAAATCAGTGGAATGTTCACAAGATTCCTGTCTGTTCATATCACCTCCAAAGTATGTATATTTAGTACTCCACCATTTACACTAGAAAATAATAACAGCCATTCAGCGACCAGGAATGGTTTCACACACAGCATATACTTATCGTTCAAATTTATCCAGAGACTGATTTACTGTTGCACTGATCCGGCAGCGTTTATAGGCGAGTTCTGGCCAGTTATTCACGCAGAGTTAAAATAGCAAGTGCTATGTTGGTGACTGATATTTTCACTGAGGGAATGAACCAAGCCTTGAAGCTATAAATTGATATTTTACTATCAAGCATTCATTATTGCTGTTCCGAGAAGAAGCACTTATTTGTTATACATATTTTTCTGGGTCACTGCAATATCATGTTTCGAACACAGTGCACTTTCTGGGAAGGAGGTCTTCTGAGTATTATGTCGCCAAGGAACATAGCACTTACGACAAATGTCGAAGCAAACAAAAGTCCAAAAATACATAAGTATATAATGTTTCTGTCTGTCTATCTATCCATTCCCAGACGCCTTAATCCCGTAAGGGGTGGCCACAAACAAAGCGCCTTCATGTCGCCCTGTCCCCAGCCATTTCACTGCCCTGCTCCCAGCTCACAATCCCCTCTCTCATATACCTCTCCACTCCTTCCCTTCGTCTCATCCTTGGCCTCCCCCTCCCTCTGCCCCCCTCCACCTTACTCACATACACTCCCCTCGTCAGTCTCTCACTCTCCATCCCCTCCACATGGCCAAACCACCTCAGTGTGTTTCTCTTAACGCTTCCTATCACATCCACATCTACACCACAACGCTCCTTCACATCCACATTTGTCAGTAAGTCTCTCCATGTGACTGCACAGGCTCCTCTCAAATAACTCATTTCCACTGCACTCACTCTTGACTTCTGTCCCTTCAACAAGGTCCAAATTTCACTTCCATACGTTAGAGTTTGTACCACAATACTGTCATGTAGTAACTTTTTCACTTCCATGCTCACTTCCCTGTTTCTTATCACTGCTTTCAAGGAAC
>NC_136976.1:40684430-40701930 GCF_032717465.1 Coenobita brevimanus
CGAGAAGTTGGTGCGACCGCGACAAAGGCAGGCCGAGGGGGACTGTTGATTATTTTTTGTTGTGAGTTATCTTGCCGCCGCCTCCTCGCAGCGGCCGTCACGTCACCTGCACACCGGCTAGAGTAATTGCTTCTTGGGGAGATCAACTGACGAGCATTCTTCCCTTGTCTCCGGAGAGGGGCAAAGGAATGGAGGGAGCAAAGAGACGAAGACTGGGAAGGAAGGCGGAATGGTGTGTGTGTGTGTGTGTGTGTGTTTAAGGGGGTGAGGGTGGGGCGCGTGGAATGACCATTTTAATCGGACAAGTAACGCCCACAACAACCACACACTAAATATGTGCCATTATTTGGAGCATATGATTTTTCTGAAATTTAAAATGTTCGTTTGATTGTAATGACCGGATGGCATGTGTCAATAAATTATTAAACTTCCCCTTTTGTGGGACTGACCTAGACATCTGAACTGATAAACCAGCAAAGTGCTCTTTGTGAGCGCGTGGCGAGAGAGCGAGCGTTTGCACGTACTCCTATCATCATAATTTTATATTGGTGTAAACTTTCAACATTTCTGATAAGGTAACTGAACAATGACAGAAGAATAATTGAACTAAAATATTTATTTTCTCACGTTTTCTCTCTCTCACGTGGATATAGAGAGGCGCCGTAGCATTTATCACACGCTCAATATTCAGTTCTCTGTTTCCGACTTCCCGTTTCAACGAACTGCGTCGGTAAACGCTTGGCTATTGATCTAACAATAAAACCCAGATATGGTGCTATTACCCCTGCTGATTTCACCCCTTAAACATAGAAAAAAAGTTCATGTAATATTATGAGCGTAATATCCGATATTTGATTGTTTTAATTCATGCCAGAAAACATAGCATTACAACAGGAAATCTTTCTTAATTCGATTCCATAGCGGAGCATGTCAATTGATCCCCCTGGTACATTTCCTGGAAAGCTGGGATTCCAAGGGATTCTTTGGTCTCATGAGGAAATATATAGCTAAAACAAAATTTATTGAATGTAACTGCCACCTGCTGAAAGAATCTCTTCTCCATCTCACATAGCAGAAAAGTTATTCGCCACCGAAAACCATCGTGGTCGGGCCGTGTTGTGTCGGACCGGGCCGGGTCATGTTGTGTCGCTCATTTCTCAGCAAAACGTAAACATCGCATTGTTCGCTGCGCTCGCTCGCTCATAATAAGAATCTGAGGAGATATATAGACTGTCGACTTATTTTTCACTTCTGCACCTTGTGGAAGTATTTATTTTATTACGTAAGTAATTGCCAACTTACTCATAAGTTTTGTTAGGTATCAGGAAGATCAAATTAATGAAGTCGATGGCATGGAGGATTTTTTTCTTTTTATCTTCTTACTTCCCGGTGTTATGGAGGAAACAAAAAAAATAGAAAAATAAAAGCGCAAGTCATTACAGTTAAGTATGTTGTGTCTTATCATGCATGGTGTGTGATATGTTCTGTGGCGTGCGGTATGTTGTACGTTGTGTGGCGTGTGGCGTGGTGTGTGGCGTGCGGCGTGGTGTGCGATGTGTGGTTTATGTAGTGTGCAGTATGGCGCATGGTGTGTGGTGTGTGGTCTTATGTTGCGTGCTGTGTGGCGTTCAGTGTGTGGTGTGTGTGTGGTGTGGCGTTCAGTGTGAGGTGTGTGCGTTGTGTGGCGTTCATTGTTTGGTGTGTGTGTGTGTGTGTTGTGTAGCGTTCAGTGTGTTGTGTGTGTGTTGTGTGGCGTTCAGTGTGTGGTGTGTTGTGTGGCGTTCAGTGTGTGATGTGTGTGTGGTGTGGCGTTCAGTGTGTGGTGTGTGTGTGGTGTAGCGTTTAGTGTGTGGTGTCTGTTGCATTGTGCATGTAGTGTGTTGTATGGCGTGCGGTGTGTGGTGTTTGTTGTGTGCTGTGTGGTGTTTGTGGTGTGTGTTGTGTCAGTTATCGTGTGACGTGTTGTGTCGTTTGTCGTGTGTCACGTGCTGAGCTGTGTATTGTGCGTTGCCTTGTGTCGTGTTGTGGTGTTGTGTTTGTACCAGCAGCTGATAGTGTCTATGCTTGTGTGCAACAAGTGAAAGTATGCATGTGCACATACTTACGAAAAAGAAACTCTTTCACTGATTGAGAGTGTGCTGGGGCAGGTATTTCATTCTTGGTAACGCCGGGCGAACCTGATTTATCGTAGGGACTCTACTAAAACTCAGAGGTACGGAGAGCGTACGTGTTTGTGTTTATGCCGGCATGTGTTTCATTTGAAGAATGTCGTCACTGAGGGTTACCCTACGTTGATAAATAAAAAAATCCTCTATTTTTTGTGTGTGCAAGTGGGTGTGCGTGTGCAAGTTTAGATGTACTGCCGGCTGACTTATCGTGTGTCACTGTAGCGGGTGACTCAGGGGGAGTTAATGGTATGTACACATGGTAGCTGTAAGGAGCATATGCATACTACACATTTACACATGCACACATACTTCTGTTCATAATCTTTTACTTACATAATTTTTTTTTTTTTTATGCATGGAAGAAGGAACCATAGGCCAGGAGCCCGCAGGATTGTTCCTACCAAGAGAGAGAGAGAGAGAGAGAGAGAGAGAGAGAGAGAGAGAGAGAGAGAGAGAGAGAGAGAGAGATAACACGGGGCCAAATTCAATATCCGTTCATTTCGAGATGCCTGGACACAGTGCGTTTGAAAGACTGGAGACCATAGGCAGTAGGAAATCCAGATAGAGGGAGACAGTTCCAGAGTTGATCTGTTGCATACATGAAGGATTGGGAGTAACAGTTAGCTCTTGCATTAGAGAGTTGGACATTATGGGAGTCTGTTGGTAGACAGGTACTACCTGCCCGATGTATAGATGGAGGGAAGCAAGCAAAAAGTTAGGAGGAGCAGTGAATATTAAAGTAGCGATAGAAAAGTGATAAAGATGCATCAGTGAGGTGAAGAGACAGAAATTGAAGGGAACCATTAAGAGGAGGAGAGTTAAGGAAACGAAAAGCCTTTGACTCCACCTTGTTGAGAAGAGCTGTGTATGGGGAGCCTCCCCACATATGAGAGTTGTACTCTACACAGGGGCGAATAAAACCCATGTTTAAAGTCGCCAACTGTGCAGGAGTAATGAAGGCACGGGGTCGGCTTAGCACATCTAAACTCTTGGAAGCAGATTTTACAAGAGGGGTAACATGATCTTCCCAAAATAAATCCCGAGGGAATGATACCCCAAATATGTTTAAAGATGTGTGTATGTGTGTCTCTGGATAAACAGAGTTCGTAGTTGTAATGTTTAAAGAAATTATAAATGATAACTCCTTGCACAGGGAAAATCACTCAAACAAACAAAACCCTGTGTTCGTCACAACTGCCATTATAGAAAAGCCACAAAACAGACTGAAGCAGACCTCTATGATATACTGGAAAACAATAAATATAGTGACAATAAACGATGTAGCACGACATTAACAACCACTGACTACTTTATAATACCCTCAGACTGCGAATGTACAGTTCCCTATATCTTACTGTGACAGATTGGGTCTGCTTCCACGAGTCGAGGCAAGTCAAGCCCTGCGATACCGTGGCGGACATAAACACTGATTCAATCCATTACCATCAATAAACAAACGGTGATCAGTGACTTTCGACATCCAGTGATCCAATTTTCGGAGTCCAACAATATTTTCAAAATATTTTGTAAAACTTTTGTAAATTTTCTACTAAAGTGGCACAATTTTATTATCCACGACAATACAGAGCAACAACTATCTCCCCAGTTCCGTCTGAAGAAAATTTACCACTGGCGATATATAATAATAATAATAATAATAATAATAATAATAATAATAATAATAATAATAAAACATTCTCTACTAGTGCGTGTTTCAAATGGTTCGACTTCTCCGCTATGAATTAGTAAAAATTTGGGAAGATACCTATTTCTCTCTCTGTATCAATCCGTGTCTTATCCTATTACCCTGATCTGAGTTGCATCTTTGTCTCTTCAGTAGGTGGAAGTGGTGTTCGCAGTATCCTTGCTCTCCTTAAGAAAAAAAAAATAAATAAATAAAATTAGCTTACCGACTTTTCCTAACGAAAGGGTTGGATGCATCCTTGATTAGCCCCTTCAGTACGAGAGCCCATTGCTACAATGAAACAAATCGTGTACAGAAAACAAGAGTATACTAAAAAAAAAAAAAAAAAAAAAAAATAGCCACATCACTGGATTGAAGAGGTTAACTAGCATCCCTGGCTTTTTACATCACTCTTTAAGGGCAGGATCGTGTTATAAGTGTACCTTTGGAGATTTCGTAATTCCTCTTGATGATTTATTCGGCATTCTACATCTTGAAACCCTCTTTTACTTTACTATGTTGTGTTAATATCTTCATGACGACCCCCCACCCCTCCAACTTTTTTTTTAATTCTCTTAAGTGATTTGAGATGTGATATCCTGTCTGAAAAGACACAAGTTCGATCACAGACTGGGCTAAGAAAGGGATTAACAACTTGACTTTCGCTGTAATAGACTTTGCTGATCTTCCACAGGACCTTTCGATAATCAACCACAGCTACTACTATCACATGAGTCCTACATCCCCAGCACGCATTCAGTGTGGACGGTGTATACTGGTGCCACATTGGTGACATATGAAGAAGTGTAGTACGCAGGAGGACTGCTTGGCCTCAGGGAACGGTGACCACGTCCAAAGTCCGACGCATAAATAAAAAAAAAAGAATTTTCTTTCGCGGTTTTGGGAGCACCTATTGTGGGAAATGGATTAATACCTCCAGGGAGGGAGCGTGTTTTCATTTTATTCTTGCTGTCTTTGGGAAGGTGTATTGTAATGAAAGGGTTAATGGAGGCTGCGTCGAACCACCACAATAAAAAAAAAAAAAAATCTCAGGCTGAACAAAGTCGCCTGGTGACAGCAAGAAATCAGTACAAAAGATGACGCTTTGTCCAGTGGCTTACGTTATTATGTAGCGTCCTTAAACACTGGGACATAGTTTTACTTTAAAGTTTATTCCTGCTGCCTCCAGAATGGGTTATTGAAAGCTTTATCACCTTCCCTTCCCCCGTTCGAAAAATTTCTCCTAACCTGAATAAAATCGTCTGAAGGTTACGAGAACAAAATAATATATAAGACGTTATCATAGAGAAGACTAACGGCTTCACTCCGATGGCGTTTGATATATCTTATTCTTGCTACCTTGAGACGATTTTGCTCAGCTTATCACACAATTTGCGAACTGGTTAGTATAGGCCTACAGATAGCAAGAATAAAGTACAGAGTCTTCCATATAATTACAATGCTCTTCTTCCACTCCTTTGGTCATTTCTCGCGTGTTGTGTGGACGGCCCAGTCTGCATTATCGGTGTTTACATCACAACAAAATTGAACTTATCCTGGAAAAAAAAAATAAAAGTACGTTTCTTGGTAAGGCATTGGCAGCATCGGGTTACCTGTTTATTGGCAAGACCATTACCACAAACGAAAAACAGTAGACTTGCTCCTTACCAGCATTTTTTTTTTTTTTACCATGAAGGTGTAAGATAGATGATATCGCCACATTGATTATTATGATGAAAATATTGCACCATTCCTGAACATAAAGACCGGTATTTTCGTCAATTTAGGAGGCTTGATACCACGTTATTCTTACCGCTTTATCTTGAATTTTGCACCTCAGTATTTTTTTCATGCTTTTTATATCCTTTAAATATCGGAATAATTTGTGTTGTAATATAAAAGAGAATATTAACGTATCATATGCAGAAATAAATTGGTTAGAAAGCCTCCTAAACTGACGAAATACGGGCAGTGATGTGGAGGCAGAATGTGATGGATAATGCCAGGTTGGAATCACAAAATATTACACTTGGGTGTGTAATTTAAGGACGCTGTGTATATATTGCGGTCATATCCTTTACTTCGTACTGAGACCCGTATTCTAGGTGGCATAAGAGGCTTCATAGCACCACTTTCTCAGCAATTTATTTTGCATTGTAATGTACACCTTAAGATTCTCTTGTGTGCTATTTACAACGTTTTAATAGAGACTGTTCTTAACTCTTTCACAAAGGAGGCATTTTTTGTGCCGCAAAATTCGTCTGAGGGTAGGTTAATAAATAAATAAATAAGTAAATAAACATGATGCGGTGCCAAGGCACAGCAAACCAGTCCCCGGCAGTCATTTTAGTGCTGACGTATACACACAACAGGATAGCCTATATAGCCAAAGATGTCACATATCAAATTTGGAGTAAATCGGGTGAAAATTGACGATTTTATGTCCATTTGAAATTTTAGGCCCGACCCCCCTACCGCTGATTGGGATGCAGATTTGAAAGATGCGCTTTCAGGTTTTGGTTTCATGTCGGTGTAACGAATTTGACAGGAGTTATGACGAAAAAAAACTTGTTTCTCAAATATATTTTTTGGGCCTACAACCTGGGCCTTGGCCCAATTTGGCCCCAAATTTAATCAGGTGATCAGATCATAGCCCATCATCCCAGTAATTTTAGTCAAAATCGCACCAATAGTTTTCGCGTAAAGTTGTTGATAGACAGACAAACAAACAGACAGACAAATCGAGTGAAAACAATAGCTGTCCCCGAGTCCCTCCGGGGGGGAGGGGGGGGACGGGCAATCAATCAATCAATCAATCAACGAAAAGAGGGTCAACCTGATGAAGGGGTTCAACTGGGTACCTTCTATCCCTGAATCCCTCTCACAATAAAACCCCACCACCAACTGCACCCTAACACCTTCAATCCCATTATGTAGTTTTTGTTATATTCTTGCTATCGCCAGACGGTTTTATGCAATTTACCAATGATATCTTGTAGAAAAGAAGTTAATGAAGGCCATGTGGATTCCCTTCAGCTTGAAAATTATATCCTAAGCTGCGTTAAATCAAGTATACAAAAAAATATACAGGGACTGAAGGTCTTGAAACATTAACCAATTCAGTTCAAGGATGTCCCTGTCGTTTTACTTTTCTCGAGACGATTTGATTCTACTAATGAAAGAATTATTGAGCTGAAGAGGATCGATAAAGCCTTCATTAACCTCCTGAATCAGAGGTCTTTCTTATCTTGTATAAAATCTTCCTTAGGCAGCAAGAATAACCCGAATGAGTAGTCATAGTAGTGGAGGGGCTAACAGAGAATATACTAAAATCACGCAGGTAAAGCATTTGCACCAGGACTCTAACGACTTTCCATTCAAGACCACAAGTTTCAGAGGTTCAGACAATTATATGCGGCTTAGGGGGGCTCTCCGAAATGCAGGGGTCGTATTATAGCTTCCATTTACGACTGCAACATGAGAAGTCTTTCCGAAGGTGACTGGAATAATAGGAGGTAACCAGAACAAACTCTACTAAGATATCATTGTACCGTAGTAGCTATTATTCTCAGTTTAAGTATTACAAACATCAACTTAACATTATGAACCCCTTCAGACCGAAAGCGTCGTTTTCCTTTAATTCATGTTGCCACCAGTCGATTTTATTCAGCTGAGAGAGTAGGCCTACCCTTGCGGTGATCTGTTAACCCCTTCAGTTCGCTACTGTAGTTTTCATCAGTCTAAAACTAGGCGATTTTATTTAAGGAAAGAAGGATCTGTAGTCGGGAAAGGGTTGATGAATGCTATACATATAACCCTTGCAGTGCCAAAAGTGTCCTCCACGCTGAATAAATTGGAGATAACACGGATGGATCAAAACACTGGACTGCAATGGATAATGAAGGCTGCATCTAGTTCTTACAGTTCGAAATGATTCGCTTGAAATGAATAAATGGTTTGGTGGTAGAATAAATGCAGTAAAAGAAAGACATCCTCGGATGGAAAAACGGTTGAGAATCTGCCTCCAGCGTACGTGATATTTTGAATTTCTGTGAAACCAGATTATGGGGTGACCAGTTCTATCTATCTGTCTATCTGGCTATCTGTGTATCTGTCTGTCTGTCCGTCTGTCTGTCTGTCATCATGATTCTCTTTCCCGATAGCACGTGGGGTAAGAGAGTTCTAGCCACAAGAAAAGACAAATATAAAAGCTGGAGAAATGTCAGCCACAGAATAATGTGAAATGGGTTTAACATCCAGCCATTCACCAAGACAAGCCTTCGAAAATCCCTGCACAGGATCACAGGCCAAATGATACATAAAATACTGCGCCTGAAGTGTGTGTAGGACGGAGCTATACATGTTGACCGCTGAGGTGTAAAATGGTGGTGTGCAACCCTGGTCAAGTACATCTATCTATCTATCTATCTATCTATTGCCAGACGCCTCAATCCCGTTTGGGGTGGCCACAAACAAATCGCCTCCAAGTCGCCCTGTCCCCCGCCATTTCACTCCCCTGCTCCCAACTCACACCTCCCTCTCTCATATACCTCTCCACCCCATCTCTCCATCTCATCCTCGGCCTCCCCCTCCCTCTTTCCCCCTCCCTCTTTCCCCTTCCACCTCACTCACATACACTCTCTTCGTCAGTCTTTCACCCTCCATCCTCTTCACGTGGCCAAACCACCTCAGTGTGTTCCTCATAACGCTTCCTATCACATCCACATCAACACCACAACGCTCCTTTATATCCTCATTCGTCAGCCTGTCTCTCCATGTGACTCCACAGGCTCCTCTTAAATAACTCATTTCCACTGCTCTCACTCTTGACTTGTGTCCTTCCAACAACGTCCAAGCTTCACTTCCGTACGTTAGAGTTGGTATCACAATACTGTCATGTAGTAACTTTTTCACTTCCTTGCTCACTTCCCTATTTCTTATCACTGCTTTCAAAGAACCAGCAACCTTTCTTCCCTGCTGTACCCTTTCAAGCACTTCACCCTCCAAACCTCCATCCTTACTCATCACACTACCCAAGTACTTAAACGTACTCACATTTTCCAATTCCTCACCATCCAACCTCGCTGTACATTCACTGACTTCACCTCTCTCAAAGACCATCACTTTACTCTTCCCTACATTCACCTTTAGATTCCGTTTCTTACACACTCTCTCAAACTCATCCACCAAGCCTTGCAGCTCCCCTTCGTCTTCACTCAACAACACAGTATCATCTGCAACCAACAGTACAGGGAGTTTCCAAACACTATCCTCTCTCACCAGGGCCACTCCAACATCCACTACCCTACCTTGTACCTCTTTTATTACCCCATCCATGTACAGATTGAACAACCATGGAGACATGACACATCCCTGTTTCAACCCAACTTTCAAAGAGAAAAATTCACTTAGTTCACCATCCACACGCACTGCAGCCTTCGCACCATCGTACATACTCTTCACAGCATTCAACAACTTCCCATCTACTCCATATATTCTTAACACTTTCCACAATCCTAGTCTATCCACCCTGTCATATGCTTCCTCCAAATCCATGAAAGCCGCATACAACTTCTTTCCCTTCTCTAGAAACTTTTCCACTAAAGATCTGAGAATGAATATCTGATCTACACAACCTCTTCCCTTCCTAAAGTCTCCCTGTTCTTCTCCAACTAATTTCTCTGTTCTTTCTCTAACTCTGTCAATAAGTATCCTACCATACACTTTTCCTATTATACTAAGAAGACAAATGCCCCTATGATTACCACACACTTCTTTTTCCCCTTTTCCTTTGTACAAGGGAATAATTATACCTGACTTCCAATCCTCCGGGACTCTACCTTCCTCCCAGGCCAATCTGCACATCTTCCACATCCATTCTACTACTATCTCTCCCCCATGCTTCAGCATTTCACCACACACTCCATCAATTCCTGGGGCTTTCCCTGATTTAACTTTCTTCATTGCTTCCACAACTTCTATCCTACTAATTTCTTCCTGTCTTCTCACCTCCCTCCTTCTCCCAGCCATTCCCCAGCCACTTATACTCGCATTACTTCCATCCTCCACGTTCAACAATTCCTTAAAGTGTTCTCTCCATCTGCTCACTTTTTCACCCTTCTCCACTAGTAATCTACCATTTTTATCTTTCACTCCCCTGCTAACTTCACTTCCACCCTGTCAAGTACATCTGTATCGATATTTCATTCATCCATCTCGATCTTTCTTCAAGTCTTTTACGCCTTCAGATTCCACGTTTCTCGTATTTACATATTCATATACATTATCCAGTATCCATCCAGATTCTTCTTGGCTTCTCGTTCCTCGTCCTACCCTCCACCTCACCCACTTACACCCTTTTCACCATCCTAGGCTCAAACTCGTATTCTTGTCGGTTGAGGAAGCTCACAAACATCTCTTCCTAAGCTATTTATTTTGCTTGTTACACCTTGTTGTCCTCTTCTGTGTTACTTAGATCATTCTAATATCACCATACTATGCATAAATAGTGTACAAAACTATATTAGTCAGCCCTATCAAAAAATAAATCAGTAAGGTCGAGGTGTGTGAGAGTTTCCTGATTTTACGAGGGTATCGACCTTTCTCGCATTTATTTTGTATCTGTAACCATTATCATCTAAGCACATCCTCCTCTACCTCTATCAGCAGACTTTCTTTCATCACGTTTGTTATGAATCTCTGTATTTTTTATCCTGTCCTTCCTACACACCCAACATACATCGCTTGGGAATCGGAAAGAAAGTATCAGGAAAAAAAGTAATAGTCAAAAAGTAACAACTTTTCCTAGGTTAGGTCAGGTTAGATTAGGTCAGGTTAGGTTAGGTTAGGTTAGATTAGGTCAGGTTAGGTTAGATTAGGTCAGGTTAGGTTAGATTAGGTTAGGTTAGGTTAGATTAGCTCTTTCCCTTACGTTTTTTATTGTTACTTTTTTTCCTGATACTTTCTTTCCGGGAATCACATCGCTTAACACTCTTGTTTCTACTGGTTTCGTTCTCGATTTTTGATACCCGTACCTTTCCGAAATCGTTCACCAAGACTTTAATGTAGAGTCTAATACACCTTCATGGGATTCTTTTGCAGCCTTTGTACTTAAACATCTATTCTGAATCAAGATCTCAGATCCTCAAGTCACTAGGCACCACTTCTTCCCAACATTTATTTCTCTTGTCTATCACTGCACAAAGATATTCTACTCTTTCATCAATCCAGTCTCTCTCTTTATTCACTAACACAGTACCCCGTTTATCTCTCAACAACCATTATTTTACTTCTGTCCTTATGCATTCAGAAGTCGTCGCTTACAAGTACTCACGGCACTATGAACCAGTTTGGAAAGTCCCTGTTCACACAAGCATCATAGTATGATCTCCATATAGCAAATGTACGGTATAATTTTCTGTCTTTCACCATTCATTTCCAGTTTCATTTCCGTCTCTGAAGTTTTGTTTTGACCTACCTCATAACTCCTCCGTTAATAACCGCGGTGATACTACTGAACCACTCAGTCAAACATCGATCTTCCGGTAAACAAGCATTGCTACCAGTTTTCATGCAACATAAACTTCAGAAAAGTACAGCTAAATCAAAATACACCCGTCTCTTCCTGTAATGCCGGTAATCTAAACAACATCTGGTAACAGTATTGGCTCCACAGTTGATCTCGGAAACATCTGTTTCTAATGATTGGAATCTCAACAATTTACCGGGATTGCGAGTTCAATTTATACTCTGCTATTATTGTGTTCCAGGATGCATAACAACAGCACCAACAACAACCAGTCTATTAAAAGATAAGATTGGGTACGGCTATTTTTTTATGTTATGCTATGTTACTTTATACGATGATAGGTCAAAATACTACCTCCATGGAGAAGAATTTTTCTCGTTCGTCACTTGAGCGGACCTTCTGCGAAACTGTTCCGTGCCTCTCAGTACTTCCTCAGCGGAATTCATGGTCGCTCTCCCGGCTCCTCTGTAATAGCCACTATGGGGGATATTGACTGGCCTTACTATAAACACTTACGGTACAGTGTTTAATCCTGTCAGGAGCGTGTTTTCCTCTGGCTGCCAAAATATTTTACTTACCAGAGAAACTCCCCTACCAGTGACAAGCTTAAGTTCATATATTTGTTATTCTTTTATGTACAGTACATAGTATAAGTGTAAAGCATATGCATCCGCATCTATCCACAAAACGATTAAATAAATAAAAATGAGTGAATATATATATATATATATATATATATATATATATATATATATATATATATATATATATATATATATATATATATATATATATTAGTCGTCATTTATAAGAGTATCAGTATTTCGAACGTTCGCCTGACACAGGAAGATAATCCACATACACCAGTAAATACACAAATAGAACACTTATATTCTTATTGAATTTCTGTGGTATGCTGTGCTTTGTATTTTTCCTGTTATCGTTCCCGTAGGGGGCCGATATAATGTGATGGTGCTGTGGACGAGACAACGGCTGGGTGGTATGTGTTGTGGGTTTTTGTGGCGTCCAAACTGCCGCAACACCGCCATAGAAAGTGACTGATGCATTATTTGGTTATTGTAGCGAGTGGCAGGAACGGGAGGGACGAGGGGTCAATATGTCGGGCTGGTGTCGCCACTGTCGCCAACCACAACAGTTCTGGGAAGTGGCTAATCAATGAGATGTCAACCTCACCCTAACCCCCTCTCACCCTTCCTACACCTTAACCTTCCCCTCCCCTCATGCTAGCCTACTTACTATACTCAACCCTTCCCTAACCTTCGCCCTCCTCTACACCTTAACCTCCCTTCCCCTCACCCTTCTTACAACTTAACTCTCTCCTTCCCTTCATCTTACCCTCCTCTCTACCTTCACCCCCTCCACACCTAAGCCTCGCCCTCCCCCTCCCAACCCTTTGACCTCTCCTTATCTTTCCAACACCTCAATTCGCCACTCCTTATCCTTTAACCCTCTCCTCACTCTCACCTTTCGTACTTTTTTACCCTCTAACCCCCAACCTCCCCTCTAACCCCCGTCCTTCACGCTCCTCTCGCCTCCACCCCGCCTTCTCTCCCACCTTCATTGCCACCTCCTCTCCACCTCTACCCCAACCCCATTTCCTTTTTCCATTCGTTCTCTCATCAACAGATCCCCTTCTCTTCTTCCCTTCTCCTTCCTTCCTTCCTCTCTTCACCCCTCCCTTCTTTCTCCTTCCCTTACGTCCCCTCACCTTTTTCTACTCCCTTCCCACTACCCTCCTTCTCCTTTCCTCCCTTCCCCCCCTCCTTCCTTCTCACTTACACAACTCTCCTCTCCATCTCATCTACATAACTCTTTATATTTCCAGTCACTCATTCTCTTGGATCATTTTCACTTACCTCCATTCCTCCCTCCTACCTCCTTACTCCAATCGTCCCTATCTCTTATCGTCATCATCTCTCCCTCTCTCGTTTCATACACCCAGTACCATTTTTGCGTAACCTACATTTACTTCTGTCCTCAGGTCTTCTTCCTTGTATTTTTCTCCCTTCCATTTATTCGTAATCCTTTTCCCTCTTCGTTCATACTCTACTCCCCTTTCCTGTGTTCTACGCCTCTTTTTTCTTACCTGATTCACTCCAAGGACGGATTCTATATGCTACTATTGTTACCAGCAAGTATTTTTATTGAGCTTTATTGGGACTTTCCGAAATGGACGAATTAGCCAACAGCAATGTCTTTACTACTAGGGATTTGACCTAAGCCGAATAAAGTCGTCTGGTGGTGGCAAGAAAAAATAGATTGATAGATAGATAGATAGGTAGATAGACAGATAGGTAGATGTTTCCTGTAGATATATACACACACCATTGACTGATGGGTTTAAGCATTTTAGTTCATAATTATGGCTTCCAGACGAGTTTCTTCGTATTGGCAAAACCATCTCAAATAAAGGCACCACTGATGGGCTGTATTTCATCACCACAGTTCAGACACAATCCCTATTAAACTGAGTAAGACCGAAGACAAAGAAAACGTCACCGCACTGATGGGGTTAAATTTTACATCCCCTTCCCCTCGCCTCTCCTATCCCTCCTATCCCTTCCTTATGCTCCTACCCCTCCAACCCCCTCCCTATACTCTTGGCCCTCCTACCCCTTCCTTGTACTGCTATCCTTCCTACCTCTTCCTTATACTCATATCTCCATACCTCTTCCTTATAATCCTACCCCTCCCTTATACTCCTATCCCTCCTACCCCTTCCTTATACTCCTACTCCTCCTACGCCTTCCTTATATTGCTATCCTTCCTACCCCTCCCTTATACTCCTATCCCTCCTAACCCCTCCTTATACTCCTGGCCCTCCTATCCCTTCCTTATACTCCTACCCTTCTTACCCCTTCCTTATACTCCTATCCCTCCTACCTCTTCCTTATACTCCCATCCCTCCTACCCTTTCCTTATACTGTTATCCTTCCTACCCCTTCCTTATACTCCTTTCCCTCTTATCCTTTCCTAATATTCCTACAGTTTGTACCCCTTCCTTATACTTCTACCCCTTCCTTATACTCCTACCCTTTCCTTTTACTGCTACCCCTTCCTTATACTCCTATCCCTTCCTTATAGTCCTACCCCTTCCTTATACTGCTACCCCTTCCTTATACTGCTACCCCTTGCTTATACTACTATCCCTTCCTTATACTCCTACCCCTTCCTTATACTCCTACCCTTACCTTATATTCCTATCCCTCCTACCCCTTACTTATACTGTAACCCCTTCCTTATATTGCTACCCTTTCCTTATACTGCTACCCCTTCCTTATACTCCTACCCCTTGTTTATATTACTCTCCCTTCCTTATACTCCTACCCCTGCTTTATAGTCCTATCCCACCTACCCCTTCCTTATACTCCTATCCCTCTTATCCCTTCCTAATATTCCTACAGCTTCTACCCCTTCCTTATACTTCTACCCTTTCCTTTTACTGCTACCCCTTCCTTATACTCCTACCCCTTGCTTATACTACTATCCCTTCCTTATACTCCTACCCCTTCCTTATAGTCCTAATTCTCCTACCCCTGCCTTATACTCCTACCCCTTCCTTATAGTCCTATCCCTCCTACCCCTTCCTGATACTCCTGCCCCTCCTACTCCTTCCTTATACTCCCATCCCTCTTACTCCTTCATTAAACTCCCATCCCTTTTACCCCTTCCTTATATTTCCATCTCTCTTACCCCTTCCTTATACTCTCATCCCTCTTACCGCTTCCTTATACTCCGATCCCTCTTACCCCTTCCTTATATTCCCATCCCTCTTACTCCTTCCTTATACTCCTACCCCTCCTACCCCTTCCTTATACTCCCATCTCTCTTACTCCTTCCTTATACTCCTATCCCTCTATCCATGCTCTTTCTTTCCTATATTCTATCCCACACTCTTCTTCCTTTTACACTTATCCTCACTCACCCTACAATCCTATCCTCACTCCTATGTATCCACACTCGTCTTCCTTATAAGCTGCTCCGTTTCTTTCTCACCCCATATTCCTGTCCTCACTCATCGTCCCTATACCCCATTCATCACTAACCATTCCTATACAGCTTCCTTGTCATTCTTCTCACACTCCAGTCCTCAATCTCCTTCCCTGTATTTTTATCCACACTCCTGTCTTCCTTCATCTTCAGTATACTTCTTTTTTCACTCTTCTCTACTCTCCTAAACTTGCTTCTGTTCTTCTGCACTCACTTTCTTTCCACATATGGCTACTTTCATTTTCTCTCCTTATAAGTTCTCACTATCACACTTTTCTTCCATTCTCATACTTTCACTCCCTCTTCCCATATACCTACTTTCACTCCCTTCTTCAACATTCCTCCTTACACTCCCCTTCTTCTTTTCCCTCTGATTTTACTTACACTCCCTTTTTTCAATATTACTGTTTTATATTTCCATTTTCACTTCCTATTTACTGTAGTCCTGCCTCTATTCCTTACACTCATAGCTCATACCTCTCTCCCCATTCTACCTCCCCTTCCCTTCCCCAGCTTCTAACCCTTGCTGCCTTTTCTAAATCCCTAACTATTTCTCGCCGATCCCCAGTCTCTGACCCTCACACACATTTCTCATTCTCATACCTCTACATTTCCCCATTCCTCACTTTTGCCCTATCTTTCCCCTCCCTCCTAAGGCCCCAGCCAGCCCTCGTCTAACGTTTTCTTCCCTCCCTCCCCTCCTCTCCCCGCCCTCCTCCTCCGCTTACCTTTCCCTTCCCCCCTAACCCCTTTTCTCACTTTCTTCTCTTCCCCCTTTGTGGGTTTGGTGGGTTGGGGAGCGGTAGTCCTGCTTTCCTATCCTTGTCTTTCACCCAAAGAATAGCTACATTAGTCATAAGCTATCCAATAACAAACAGCCTGGAAATGACTGTTAGGTCTGTTGCTGGTTGCTTTCCATTGTATTTCTTCCTTGTACAATGTATCCCTCTTATAACTTTCTCCGCCTCCCATTCTCCCTTTCTCACCTTCATCCCCCCCCCCCCGCTTTTCTGACCTTCTACCCTTCCCTCTATTTTAGCCTCCTCTCCTTCCCCCCTGTTCTTCCCCACCCCTCTCTTCTACCTGCAGCCCAATTAGTTTATCAGTGGTTTGCAAATTGCTTGAAACTGTTGTCATAGAAAAGTTTGTGAAACACTCGGAAACAAACAATCTCATCAAAGATTCGCAGCACGGTTTTCGAAATAATTGCCTCACGAATCTGCTGGACGTTTTCAATGATATACTGAACATGTACGACGAGGCTAAATCTGTTGATGTTGTCTACCTCGATTTTCAAAAGGCTTTTGACAAAGTTCCACACAAGACTCCTTCAGAAGCTAAAGGCACATGGTTTCAGCTGCAGTATTCTAGGGTGGGTAGAAGATTGACTCACCGGACGAAAGCAGAGTTATAATAAATGGAAAAGAGTCACACTAGATAAACGTTACAGGTGGAGTGCCGCAGGGTTCAGTGTTAGGTCCTATTCTTTTCTTAATATATATAAATGATACTGATGAAGGAGAATGCTGTAGGACATGAAAAATTGCTGACAATACTAAAATAGGTAACAGAGCAGATACAGCATTGCAAAGGCAGGCAATTCAGAGAGATCTTGATCAACTGTTTAACTGGGCCCAAGCAGGGCAAATGGATTTCAGTATCAATAAATGTAAAGTGCTAAACATCAGCAGCAAAAATGTAAAAGCTAGTTTTAACATGAATAATGTCCAGCTTGAGAGTGTAAACCATGAAAAAGACTTTGGAGTTATAGTAACAAACTAGTTGAAACCAAGCAAACAATGTGCAGAAGCTGTGAGAAAAGCCAATAAAATGGTTGGATTCATAGGTAGATCAATTTAATATAAATTCGAAAATATCGTCCTCACTTTGTATAATTCCTTAGTGCGTCTGCACATGGAGTATTGCGTTCAGTTTTGGTTACTGTATTATAAAAAGGATATGGAGAAACTTGAAAGAGTACGGCGAAGGATGACAAAAATGATACTTAGATTGAGAAATAAACCATACAAGGAACGTTTAGAAGCCCTGAATCTCTTTACCCTAACTAAACGGAGGTTATGAGGAGATTTAATTCAAGTACGTATTCAA